>NW_004524594.1:6938464-6969891 GCF_000260255.1 Octodon degus | reverse complement strand
GCACTTGCTGGCTTATTGCTTTCTTGTATTGGAGTAAATAGATTTCTTCTTCTTCTTCCTCTTCCTCTTCCTCTTCCTCTTCCTCTTCCCCTTCCCCTTCTTTCTTCTTCTTCTTCTTCTTCTTCTTCTTCTTCTTCTTCTTCTTCTTCTTCTTCTTCTTCTTCTTCTTCTTCTTCTTCTTCTTCTTCTTCTTCTGTAGCAGGAATCATACTAAGGACCTTGTGCTTGCTAGGCAGGAGCTGTGCCACTAAGCTATATCACTGGCCCCTAACTTGTTTTCTTATTTAATTACAGTTCTTGTTCTACTTCCATCTAGCTACTAAATTTTTCTCTAAAGACTTAGTGGGAATAACTGTCTACTTCTTGTGATACTTTAATATTGTAACAGGCTATGTTTTAGTAGTATTTACTTTACTTATTAACATTTATTCCATATAATGTAGTTTTTTCTTTCTGCTCTCATTTTCTGTCTTGCACATTGAAATGCAAGCTTGCTATAAGGCTGAAGCATTTCTTTCACTCAAGACTTCATCTTTCTTACCTAGAATAGTAGTTAGCACATAATAGATGTTTACTAAGTATTTCTTAGATAGGTAATTTCTTTAAACTGGTTTGAAAACACAAAGTTGCTACAAACAATTCCTTTTTTCTGCCCAGCTGACTCAGAACTCAAATATGGCTCTGTCATTTGAAAGTAAAACCTTGATTTTTCCCCTTGTGTCCTTCTGTTAGTGCATTAGAAAAGCCATCTTGCCTTGTCACTGTCACTTTCAAGAGGCAAATGAGGGGAATTGTCCTTAATGCTTATTTCCTGTATGTTGTAAAAGAGAAACAAGTTCCATGGAGCAGAAGCAAGGTGCAAGTTCTCTTTCTCCAGAACCTTTCTCAATGGGAAATTAAATTGCTGGCAGAATGAAAAGATTGGGAGACAAAACACAGTTCCCAAAATTTGGTGCATTTTGATGATGTTCACAGAATGAGCTTAATATGAGGTAGCAGATTTGGGCTAAGGTCAAAGCATATTCTTTACACCATCTTTATTATTGTTAAACCTGATGGGTTTTTTCCTACCTGTTTAACTCTTGGTTCTGATTCTTTCCATTGATTTGGACCTTTGATTGAGAGGAGGATCAATTTTTGACTTCTAGAACACCAGTGTCCATGTGGTAACTCCCCTCTATGCTCTGTTTCACCTCATTAAGAGTAAAGACACACACTCAGTATTTAATGAAAGGCTATTAAGGGCAGCACCCTCTACTAAATATCACAGACAAGGAGAAAAAGAAAGCACAGTATGACCTAATAGAATTAATTTTCCAGTGGTCATGCAAGGCTTTTCTAACAAATTGACCATATGATGTACCTAAGGGCAAACAAGCTTGAATGAATATGCAAAGCACAAAATCATTTTTTTGTCAAAAATTAAATGATTAACATTCTTTCTCATTTTGCCATTCTTCACCTTATTACCCTAGGCTACTTGGTTCAAGGAAGATAATGTGATTTGAGCACTATTAAAGCTTGCTATTTTCCTTTTCAAAGGAAAGAAAGCATGCGGGCAACAAATAAGCATGAAGTAATCCAGAAGCAGACACAAAGGTCACTTCAGACCTATCAATCCCATGGGAGAAGCTAGCAGCAGAGTCATCAGTCAGACTTTAATCAGCAGCAATGGATGGGGTGAAAAGTAAGCAGCATTCTGGGGTAATCACCGCCACCCTCTGCTTTCTCCTGGCATCATTTGTCTCATCAGCGGAAATGGAGTCAGTACTCCACTGTGTTCATAATGAACACATCTTTGGGGAATTTATAATAAAAAGGATATAGGGAGGAACAGAAGTAGATGAGCAGGTGTGAGAGAGAAATACAAGAGGCCAGGAAGGAGTGTGTGTAAAAAGTATTTCACCGGAAAACACAAAATGAATGCAATGGTTGTGTGGGGGTGAGGGAGGAATACATGGAAGAGACTGCTGTGCTTAGAGCAGCCGAGGCTTTGTAAGTTGGAGCAGGAGATTCTGATCATCACAAGAGCACAAAGGAGACATTATAATAATTTAATGACAGAAGTAATGCAGAGCTATTAGTGCAAAGACCACTTTCTCTGCTGTACAAAGAATACAGTTGACAGGGATGCCCGGTTAGTTTCCAGGGCCCTCACAGTTCTGAAAAGGGCATATGTACAGAACAGTGGCTCAGATGGAAGACAAGCCTCAAGTATGCACCCATGGAGGTGCCTACATTTCTCAGAAAACCTTTTCTAGCCAGGTCAGTGGACAGAGCTGGAAGGACTGAGGAACCAGAAGAAATCGTGGAGGGATTATGATGTTCCTATATGGAATACAGAAATATAAAAATCATTATGGCTGCATCTACTACTTCAATGCACCAAAACGTGATCAAGAAGCTTGAAAACTCCCTGGAAAAAGTGATGCACAATACTTGACATGGTATCCTGAGAAAGTGGGGGATATTCAGAACATCTGTTGTTTAATTTCAGTGGATGTTTCCTATTAGATAATCTCTCTTCTTCCAGAGCATGTACTCTGGAGGACAATCAAGTGCTTCCCATCCACAAACTAACGATTCCTCCAGATGGGACAGAAATAAAGGGTGTCCACAGAGCCATTACACACCTGTGCACTAAGGGAATATGTATCGATATCACTACGATATGAAAGAGGGGAGTAAGGAAACACCTGAGAAATTTAAACAATATACTTGAACCCCAGGAATAGTACATGCTGGTAGAGCAACCATTGCAAAAATCTGCCGTAATGCCTTGTGAAATATTTGGAACAAATCTCTCAGAATTATGTAGCTTTTCTCTTGTAAAAGCTAACCCAGGATTAAATTTACAAATCTAAACAGATGCCACTAACTTGTGAGAATATATATTTAAGTAATGATCAAGCTGCTTTTGCTGAAGATATCAACAAATTACCTCATTTTAATAACTTTCAAAAGGGTAGTCTTGGATAAAGGACTCATCATCTAACTTCTACCAAGACCCTCTATGGACAAGGCATGGCCATTCCCCTTCCACATCCCTGCTCACATCCGGGTCACTCAGAGCCCACCTCCGTCTCAGGTTTTGAAACCTTTTGTTGTTGTTGTTGTTTGTTTCGCTCGGAATTGAATTCAGCACCTTACACTTGCCAGGCAGGTGTTGTGGCACTGAGCTCTCTGCCTGGCCCTGAGCTATCTCAACCACTCTTTGCTTCCCTGTGTTCATCCTCCTATTTTTCCACTCTGTTGCATATTCCCTCCCTGTGATTGGTTGGAGAGCTGAGGTACAGGATCTCAGGATAAATCCTGAGGGGATTTCACTGACCTTATCAGACCCAAAAGCTACAACTCTTGCTGCATAGGTCCTGCTTTACCTTGGTCTTAATCATCCAGCAGAAAAGTATAAAAACGAAGTATAAGAAGTAAAGCCATGCTGTTATATTGAGCTGTAGGGGACTCAGGTCAACAATTTCCGACATTGCCAGTCAAGCGGAAGACCCAATACTATTATGGGCTACTTGACTCTTTTAGAATATTTTGCTGAGTTTACACACCTATAATATTTAAATGATAGAACTTAACCAAAAAAAGGGGGATACAGATGAATGTCCATTTTGTATCTGTGTATTCAGGGTGGTTGGGATAGATATATGGTTACATTCTCTTAACGAATGGAGGGATTTGTTCTGATTGTGCTTGTAAATAGGATATCAAGTCTGCATCTTGTGCAGCGATTGACCACTGGGAAGAATGTATGCAGTGTGTTGATTGTTGAGGCTGTCCTACCAATTCGGTTTGAAGCTGTTTCATTTCTATTTGTTTCTCTATAAAATTATGGGAAAAAAGTATTTTCATTAGCTTTTAAAGCCTTCATGTGTCTTTTAGAAAATTTAAGCCACATGTTTGACATTCATTTATACTTTGCTTTTTTATATAAAAAAGAAAAATGTAAATTGATGTTCAGATGCCTTTGGGCTTTTTAATAAATACAATTTTAAAGTTTAAAAAAAAAAGTTCCTAGCAACAGAGGAGTCCCGAGAGTTTAAGAGTCAGGCCCATGGAGAAAGTTTGGCTCATCATGGTGAGTATGCAAATTCACACAAAGGAGTGGAAGGAAGAAGGCTGTACTGGTGTACTGTCTTCTCCTGCACTCCAAGTCTCCACTGCAGGAGGACAGGAAAGCGATTGCCACAAGAATGGGATTTCATGTTTCAAATTTCATCCTTACAGTTCTAGAGTATCACAGTGATCACTCTGCATACAACATCCTTGATTACTTCTCAATCATTTCTATATTTGTCTGGTTTCCTTCATGTTTAATGTTATGATAGTCTGGATTTTTTTTATGTTTCTTTTCATAAGGCAAAGAATAGGTTCATTTTCTTCAAAAATAACACATAGAATGACTCGGGTGGTTTGTTTGCTCAAATCCGACTTGCTGTCCAGAAAATTATTGATTTGAAGTAGATATTGAAATCTATTCCTAAAGGTTCAGGTCTAAGTATTTTGAGACTAAAATTTGAGTGTGAAGCACTTACAGCTAATAACTTTCTGAGTCTAAAATAAAACTCATTGTACCTTTCAGTTTGTACCCTAGTGACCCAGGAAAGTAAATTTAATAAAAGATCTTGTGTTGGCATAAACTCTTAGAGTAAATTGTATAAATTGAATTAAAAGCATCATATTTCTCTTCATTAAAAAATTCAGCTTTAGAATTACTCTGTATTCTCTTCCTTGTAGGAAGGAGAAACTCTCAACTACATTGTTAAATTTGACACTAAAGAAGTCCAAATATGAAATATTTATTCCACTTACTATACTTTACCCTTATGAGTCATACAAACTGATTTATCAGTGTAATCTATGTTGCTAGAGAATTACATGTGGTAATACTCCAGGTTTGGACTATTCCTGCATATACAAGGATAAATATATTTTTTTTAATTTTTAAAAAGAATATAAAAAGTAGTAAAAAATAGAAATAATACAGAATTTTGCTAAACAACATGATAGCAAGAATAATGTTTGCAAGAACAAAACTATAAGGTACCTTCTATGGAGTTTAGTTTTTCAAAACCAATGAAAATGTAAATAATTAATGATGTCATTTGTGAACACTTATCCAAATATATTCTCTCTCATGAAGCCTGGAGCATCTTTCATTTAAAATATCACTTATATACATATTGAAAACTCATAATGTAAATATTATGCCTCTGTGGGATTTCAGAGAAGTGTTTGCCTCTGTTGCTGTAATGATAAATGTTCTCTGAAATAAGGTACTATATTTGCATTAGTCATCCAATTTCTGTGTCTTTCAATTTTAGACCACATATAACACTTCTGACCAAAGGACAGACACAACACACTTACTGGATTTAATCAATCCTGTGTGAAATTCCCAAACCCCAAGGCATGGGAACAAAGAATGCTAATGTTCCTATATCCTGCTACTTGATTTGTAAAGCTTGAATAATAAGAAAACTCATACTGTGTTGAAATAAGGGGTTCTTGGCTCGCCAAAGAGAGCTACAATTCTGAAAAACTAAATTTAAGATCTGAATATCAATGCAAAATGAAATGATCTGTGTCCAAGTTAATGTGTGAAAGAAAAGGGCATAAATGCTCTAAAATTCGATGCTATTGAATGTTGACCCAAAAGCATTATTTTAAGCACATATACCCTGTCTCCTTACCTAGATTAGAAGTTCCTTTCCCATTTATTTTGTTTCTTTACTATACCACTGGGTAGAGCAATTAACTAACACCATCGAAAGTGAAAGATTAAATCCTCCAAGTTTGTTCTGTTTTTGAGTTTCAATACTTTTTTCTAATATAGATAGTCACAAATCGGAATATAATGTAGAAATATAGTATTAACTTCATCTTTGTATATTAGCCCCATCCTTGTGGAAAATAACGCTCAAGGTTATTCCTCATGTCTCACAAATGTGTTTGTTTGTTGTTGTTTTTTAAAAAATATAATGTGGAGGCTGGAATCAGAGTTTCTCCACTCCAAATGCAACGCACTTTCTACTGTATCCCATCAAATTTCACCAGTACCTTTGGAACTATTACATTGGCCAGTCATAGCGCCATTTGGTCAAATTTGAGAAACATGTCTTCCACAATCATCTTTTGAGACTGTACAGTATACAAAGTGCCAGGTCTATAGGGATGAGTAAGATCTACTTGCCTTCTTGCAGATGTTTAGAGTCACGAAAAGAAGATGGACCTTATTTTGTACCCCGGGGATGAAACAGTGCTCTTTGAAACATGAAAAAAAAAATGTAGCAGAATTAACTTCAAATAGAACAAACTTGGAAGATTTAATCTTTTGCTTTCAAAGTATAATGCAAATCCATGGTAATTGAGAAAGTATGGTGAATTTATAAAGTTAGATATAAATCAATAGTAAAGCATTAAGGGTACAAAAGCAAACCTTGATATTTATGTCTAATAGATTTTTGAGAATAGTGCTTAGCAATTTAATAGCGAAAATATATATTGCCAAAGTATCTTTTTTTTTAAATTTGATATCTACTTTGAACAAAGAATTAGGACCCTTCATTCAAACTGAATATAAATAGTAACTGAAAATGATCCCTAAATGTAAGTGTTGAGGTTCTGAATCTCTTAACATGCGTAGGGAACAAATCCTTGTGTTCTGGATATAGACACAGATTTTTTTGATACTATAATGTGATCATAAACAGTGTAAGAAAATTTGATGCCCAGCCAAATTGATCAGTGTATTAAAGCGCCTGCAAGCAGGCACAGGGGCTGGGGTTCAGTCCCCAGGCCTGTGATCCCTCAGCCCGCTGTGCCAGCCCTGCCCCCATGGCGCAATGGAACAGCAATTGAGGCTGGGCATGGTGGTGCACGCCTGTAACCCCAGCTCTTGGGAGGCTGTAAACAGGTGGATCACTATGAGTCTGACCTAGCTGTGAGACCCTGAACACCCTGTAGACCTGATTTCCCTAAAATATTTTTAAAAAATGAGAAAAAATTGATACATTGACTGCCAGAAAAATTAAAGGCTGTTCCATTTCAAAAGGTGTCGGTAAGAAAGTGAAACCATAGGCTAGCAGTGAGGAGAAAACATACATGAATTAATATCCAAAGAGAGGTTTTCATCCAGAACACATTAAGAACTTTTATCATTCAATAAAAAAGTAAAATAACCCAATTCAGAATGGACAAGAGATTTTAAAAGGTATTCAAACAAACAAAAAAAAAACATACAAATGGTCAATAAGCAGAGGACAATATTCTCAATGTCATTAAATTATTAAAGAATGCAAAGTTGAACTACAATGCGATTGTGACACAATATTCACAACACTGGCTTTCTTCCAAAGGACAGACTTAAAGCTGTTGTCTGGACTGTGGAAAAAATTGAACCCTCCTATGGAGTAGTACAACCATGCTGAAAAATAGTTCAACAGTCTCTTCAAATACTGAATGCTAGTTATGATCTAGCAAGTCTATCCAAAGGTATTTATTGAAAAGTAAGCACACATCTGCACAAAGACTTACAAAAAAGGTCCATGTCAACACTATTTGTAATACTTTAGAAGCCAAGATATTCTTTTTTGCCATAATTTTATTGATAAACAAATAGCAATAAGACATTTTCAAACTGAATCGGTAGGACAGTTTCAATATTTAACACACTGCATACATGCTTCTTAGCAATTAATTGCTGTACAAGATGCAGACATGATATCCTATTTACAAACACCATTAGAACAAATCATTCTATTCATTAAGAGAATGTAACTATATATCTATCCTAACCACTTTGAATACACAGACATACAAAACGGACATTCATCTGTATCCCCTTTCTTTTGTTAAGTTCCGTTATTTGAATATTATAGGTGTGTAAACTCAACAAAATATTCTAAAAGAGTCCAGTAGCCCATAATAGTATTGGGTCTTTTGCTTAACTGGCAATGCCAGAAATTATTGACCTCAGTCCCCTACAGCTCAACATAACAGTATGGCTTGACTTCTTGTATTTTGTTTTTATACTTTTCTTCTGGATGGCTAAGACCAAGGTAAAGCAGGACCTGTGCAACAAGAGTTGTAGAAGCCAAGATATTCTAAAATTTATATCAACTGATAACACACAAAGAAACATACATAAATATGTGTGTGAAATGTGTCTGTGTAACAAAGAATTAAATAATATATTTCACAGGAAAACATATTGATTCCTATTCTAACACTGAAGAATGACAGAATCACTATGCTAAGTGAAAGGACTTAAAACAATAGTCGTACAGCTCATCATTCTATTTCCATCAACAGGTCAGAACTGCTCAATGAAAAAAACAGAAGATACTCCTGCTGCTTCCAAAGGAGAAAAGGCCTAGAGAATTGGCTGTTAGTGAAAATAGATACAAAGTTCTTTTAAATGGTGATGAGAATGCTAACAAATTAAAATTTGGTGCTGAAAACTTAGTAAAAATCATTGGACCCTGCCGTTAAAATAGGGGGTTTTATGATATGTAAATGATATATGAGGGCTGGGGAGATAGCTCAGTAGAATAAGTGCTTGCCTAGCAAGTGCAGGGTCCTGAGTTCAATCCCCAGTACTGCAAAACCTAAGAATTAATTATTTCAATAAAATTGAGAAATAGAACTAAACACTCTACATTGCTCATCCCTCATTTTGCTAAACTATTTCTGAATACTTTTTCTTCCACAAAAGATGATCTCTTGCAACTAGATTCTTGACAAATGCTTCTCATAACTCTTTCTTTGAAATGTTTCTAACTGTAGGTCATAGTTTATGCATCATACCATTCAAACAATTTAACTGCTCAAGGCTGAGGAGATAGTTTGGCTGTCTAAGCACTGGCCTAGCAAGTGTAAGGACCTGAGTTTGATCCCTGGTACCACATGCCATGCCGGGTACTTTAGGAGCGCTGTGCCAGCCACCAAATCTGGGAGTGGTGGTACATGCTGTAATCCCAGCAATGAGGAGGCTGAAAACAGGAGGATCACTAGAAGTTCAAACTGCATAGTAAGACCCTGTACCTAATACATGAATAAACAAATAAAAGATTTAAAAATGAGTTTTTTAACTGCTCTCTGAAGTCTTGTTCTCCTGTAGCTCTCCTTACATTATGCATACAATACATGTATATGTATACAATAGTGTCCACAAACTCAAATTTTGGGGAAATTAGTTTTTTATCTTACTTTTTGCTTACAAATCTATAATCACTCCAAGAACCAAACAAATCAACAAAACATCTTCTCAATGTTGCACACACATTATAGATTTTATATTAATATTTATTTAAAAAACTACCAAATTTTTCTCTGAAAAGTCAAAGAAGTGTATAAACACTACATACGGTCATAGCACAGAGACATAACCTGCTTAGATCCTGGATAACCAAAGAAGGATAAACAAGTTAATAGGGGTCATATTCAAAATTCATGATAAAAGAAAAAGTGTTGCAGGGTAAAAGATTGCTGCAGAAGTGGTCTTCTCAGTGCCATAGAGTAACAGATTAATAAAGAAGGGACAACACATATATGACACACAGTTCAGAATCAACCTATGAAGATAAAATAAGTTTTAAAATAGAAGAGAGTAACATAAAGAAAACAATGTTTCTTTTCATTTCTTTCAATCACCAAATAAAAAAAGAACCTCAAGGTTTCATGTTCTTTCTGTAACAACGTGAAGACATTGCGCTTCATTTCATGTGTAGCTCTGGATCCAATAAGTCAACAAACACAACTGGCCCAAAAGTTTCATATTCACTACAAGGAAAATGTAGAATGGGGAATAAAATTTCTTATCCAGTGTGGCTTCAATCAGAAAAAGAACCTATGCATTGAAGTAGGACCTTGGGTTCTTGATCTTGGGATTTTCTCTTCACTGTTATGAAATGCTTATATTTATTATATTCTTTCCATGATCTCTCTGTCTCTCTATCTCTGTCTCTCCCTGTCTCTCTGTCTCTCCCTGTCTCTCTGTCTCTCCTTGTCTCCTAGCTTCTCTGTCTTCCTGTCTATGTCTCTCTCTCTCTGTCTCTGTCTCTCTCTCTCTCTCTCTCTCTCTCTCTCTCTCTCTCTCTCTCTCTCTCTCTCTCTCTCTCTGTGTGTGTGTGTGCATGTGTGTGTTGAAAACTAAATGGGAGAAGTTCCATGAAGCAGGTTCAGGAATTTTCCAGGTGAGGCTGTGATGGCTAACAATGGCTACATTCACTACTGAGTATTTGACCCAAGGCCTGGTGCTAAGCACTTTATAACCAGTTGCTTCTTTTAAATAGCACAGTCTCTTGTCTATTTATACAAAATACAGCACCTGAGGCTCAGCAAAGCTAAAATTTTGTTGAATGTTACCTGACTGGTAAGGTGCAATGGCAGGTGGGGGGTGATATACGACTCATGAGTCTGTGCTGTTTCTATCCTGTCCTGATCCATTCATCTCACCTACCACTTAGGTTCTGCTGCTTGCAGTTCCCCAACGCAGATTTGTTGACACCTTTATTTTTTCCTGGTCTTTCTTATATTCTCAAAGTGGAAGTGAATGCAATGCCAATGAATAACATTAACAAACATCTGATAAATGCCACTACTTAATGTAAGAATTGAGCATATGATATGATAAAAACTCTTCAATTGTCTTATCTGTTTTATTATATAACTTTAAATAATACTGGCTATGATATAAAGGCTGATAAAACATTTGACTATAAAAATATATTCTGCAATATAAATTTTATACCAAGGAAAACACTGTCATTTATGGCATTTAAGGAATATTTATGTTGTACTTTACAAACAGAAAGAGAAAAAAATCAAAACTACCTGAAACCTACTAATTTAAAATTGTTTAAATGGGCAGGTCCTGTTATGCAACCAAGAAACCTAAGTTTACCTTTATGAGATGAGAAGAGAAATAGACCTCTCACAGCCAATGAAGAGTGTACATATAATTTCAGAGTACATGTTCAACATACCACCTGAGAATAAAACATTTCCTGATAAGCATTAATGGGCCTGTTACAAGTGATTCTTATCAAGTAGAACAAATGTTTCTTCATGCTGTCTGGCTACTCTGTGCCTTTGGCCCCCACCTTGGCTCAAAACTGTAACCATCGGAGCTACATGCAGATGTCCACGTTCTCGTTTCTCACTTGGTCTAGTTCTATAGCATTTGTGGAATTTTTCAAAATTGTCTTTATCTCTCCAGAATCTAACACTATTATCCATTCTCATACATATAACCTTAGGTCTGAAGTGTGCCAGCAACACTTTTTTTCATCTACAAAACTAGGCTTTCCTACTGATTTATGATCTTAATTCTGTCTCTAGAGCTACAAATACTTTTACTCATCCTTTTCCATAGTGTCCATTTTTGGTGGAATTTTAGCCAGATTCATAATTATTTTGAAGAAAAAAATCCAGATGGCAAATCCATTAGGATGGTTTTTGAAGTATATTACTTCCATTATTTTGTGTATTATATGCAGCTAAAGGTAACAAAACAGCATCCTAATAAAGCCATTAGCATCTTCCTAATTGAGAAAAAAAACCTCATCTTCTGTCTGAATTACTGACCCTTGACTAATAGTATCTATTTAGAAAGATTCTGATTATTTCCCCCAGAAATATATATATTAAACAAGAAGACTTTCTTGTATTCTACGATGATCCAAATCATTATCTTGACTGACTTCCAAAAAAATTAACAACCTGCTAGGCCAATGAGATAGCTCAGTGGACTAAATGCTTATTTAAGCAAGCACAGGGGCTGGGATTCAATCTCTGAAACTACATGTGTGCCAGCCCTGCCCCTGGGGTGCACTGAGACTATTATAGAGACTGGGCGTGGTGGTGCAAACCTGCAATCGCAGCACTGGGGAGGCTGTAAGCAGAAGGATCACTACAAGTCTGATCTGTGTAGTGAGACCCTTTAGACCTTGTACTAAACACAATAATAATAATAATAATAATAATAATAATAATAATAAATCTCTTTAAAACTCCTATCCATAATTCTCCCCATTCTGATAGAGTGATGTGCTTCCAGTCCCATAGGCATCCTTGTATTCTCTCCTACCTTGTCATTGGAAACAATCTTTTGTGCTGAAAACGTGAGACTGGGATTCAGAGTAGACAATACTTACTGATGAATTTTAGCTTTTAAAATACTATTCCCTGTGATTGATGATGTACAGTGTGCCTTAGGAGAGTCACATGGAGAGAAAACATTCTCGCAAGCTTTCACAGAGAGCAAATTAGTCAAGCAATGGCCAGGACTTATCCACATGGCTGATACTGACCAAGATCTACAAAGTGCAGTACAGGATTACAGGATAAATCCTGAGGGTACTTGACTGACCTTATCAGATACAAAAGTTCCATTTCTTGTTATACAGGCCTTGCTTTATCTTGGTCTTAGCCATCCAGCAGAAAAGTATAAAAATGAGGTATATAAAGTAAAGCCATTATTAATATGCTGAGCTGTGAAAGGCTCAAGTCAACAACTTCTATGAATAACCCACTACTATTGTGGACTGCTGAACTGTGTTGGATTGTTTTGCTGAATTTACCTACCTATTGTATTTAGATGCCAATGGAATACCCATCTCTGACAGGACCAAACAAAAAAAGAAGAAACAAAGGAAGGACCATTTTGTATTTGTATAAGCAGAATACTTAGGATAAGTATACAGCTACTTTCACTCAATTCAGTGAGAAGAAAGATTTGTGCTAATAGTATTTGGACAGGATATCCTGTCTGCTTCTTGTACTATGGATATCCACTAAGAATATAACAATGTATCATATATTAATTATTGAAACTGTCCTATTAATCAGTTCTGCAACTGTCTCATTGATATTTGTTTCTCAATAAAATAAAATAAAATAAAACACTATTCCCATCTTATCTCTGTGCTCTTCTGCAGCAACTTCAAACAATTCATGTAAGTATCAATGGAAAGAAACTATCATGATACAAATGATTTATATATCATGACACAGAATGGTAATGAAAATTTTATTACCAAAGCAGAAACAAAGGCAAATTTAAAACTAAAATAAAAAAGATTCACATTGCTTTGGTCCCAGAGGCTTCAAGGACTTTGAATTATAATTCAATCAACTGACAAATCAAACATATCTGGAAATCTTCATTTTAACTGTCTCAAAATATGTCTTCTTTTACTTTGTGTCAGCATGATGTATATATATTTTTTAAAAAATCTATTATTCATGCTGGAATTATAAAAGGCCTTAACAGTTGCCTACACTTATGGTCATGCTGATTTCAAATCACACACCAGCTTCTAAGAACTTTACAACTTTGGTCAAATCACTCAAATTCCCAACCTCTCCATTTCTTCCCTTACAGCATGTGCATAATGGTGCTGGCTTACCCATAGGCAATTGGTGAGGCTGAACTGAGGCGGAACAGAAATCTATTGGTGTAGAGTCATTAATGGTGAATCTGAATCTGAACATGAGATAACTAACAAGCCAGAAGTTACTCATGTTGTTCATGCAAGAGTCAGGACTCAAGCAAGGGAATTTATGTTCAATCTCCCCACTTAAACAAGCTGTGCATTATAGTTATTAGGATTCCTGGCTCCCCATCCAACGGAATAGAAAATAGTAGAATGATAAAAAATCTCACATAGATTAAGTATGTGGTGTCATTCAGAGGTATCTCCAAATATGATATGGATAAGAAAATCAAAGCTAAGAAGAGATATTATTCAAAACAAGGAATCAGGCCTTTCCCAAATGCTTTCTACACGCATAATCTCCCCACTGAAGGTTGATCACAAGGTCAACTTGAGCAGCCTCTTTCCTTTAAGAATAAGGAGGGCAAGTTGGAAATCACTTTCACACTTTGGAGGTGTTCCTTCCTTTCTCTTCTAGTATTTACTAGTTTTCAATATAGTTCTTAGGGGGCTGGTGAGATAGCTCAGTAGTCTAGGTGCCTGTCTGGCAAGTGCAAGGACCCGTGCCAGCAACCTAAAACAGGCGAGATGATGCATGCCTGAAATCCCAGGGCTGGGGAGGGTGAGACAGGATGTCCATTATAAGTCTGAGCTGCATAGTGAGACCCTACACCAAATAAATATTTTATTTCAATATAGTTGAGATGAATCCCTTTAACTTTTTCTCCACACAAAAGGACTTATCCAGTACAAAACAATACTCTAACATTTTTGTAGATAGCCCTAACCAACACCACATACTTAATCTTTGTGAGATTTGTTTGCAGTCTACTATTTTCTTTTCCATTGCAGAGGAGCCAGGAATCCTAATAACTATACTGCACAACTTATTTCAGTGGGAAGATTGAACATAAATTCCCTTGCTTGAGTCCTGGCTCTTGCATGAACAACATGAGTAACTTCTGGCTTGTTATTCATCTCATGTTAAGATTCACCATTAATGACTCTACACCGATAGATTTCTGTTGTGCCTCAGTTCAGCCTCACCAATCACCTATGGGTAAGCCAGCACCATCATCCGCATGCTGTATGGGAAAAAACTGAGAGGTTGAGAATTTGAGTGATTTGAGCAAAGTTGCAAAGCTCTTAGAAGCCGGTGTGTGATTTGAAAAGGCACATTGCTTCCACGGTATACACACTGGATTCTGCCTGCTCGCAGCTGTGCCTAATGAAACCAATCATTAATTGTCTCACAAGGTCGTTGTAAGAGCCAAGTGCAATAAAAACATTGGGGGTAGAAGGTGGTGTGCTCGGCCCAGGGGAGGGCTGCTTAAGGATGTTTTCTGTCAACACATCTTTGAATTTGTAACCAGCACTCTGCACTTGTGCTCACCACAGATAAATTACCACTTATGACACTTCCCCCAGATTTACTTCATTCTCACAACCCAGTTGACTTTTCCTAAGTCTTCTTAATTTTTCTCCTTACTTCTTTAAAATATGAAATTACAGAAAGGTGGTTCATCAATCATTGGAACAAAAGAATGTGTAGTAGGAACACAGTAACTTTGATATGAATATGAAGTGAGGTGTAGTGTAAAATTACAAGCATAACCAGTGTGTTGGTAGATGTAAGTGACCCCAGCATTCTAAGAGGCTAACACAGGAGGAGGATGACAAGTTCAAGGCCAACATAGACAACTGAGTGACTTAGTAAGACCTTGTGTCAAAAGATCAAGAAAAAAAGGGGGGTGCTGAGGTATCTCATATCCATACTGAGATACAGTTCAATCCTCAGTATTGCAGAAAAGTAACACACAAACACACACACAAACACACACACACACACACACACACACACACAGCCTTACCATTTTTAAATTTGCCATATCTCATGTTGGTACAAACATAGCTTGTCAGTATTTTTGTGGTCCCTATTCATCATGATACCTGTATAGAACATGGCTCTGAAAGTCAAAGATCCAAGACAACAACAACAACAAAATATTCAACATCATCTCATTGTGCATCAGATCCAACATTTCTCAAAGAAAGCTATAACAGAAGTTTGGCAGGCAGCATGTTGAGAAACAGCGAGAAAGAAACATCTGTTAAAGAAACTGGAAATCCTTTGCTTATTATCTCTCTCTCTCTGTATCTGGTGACCCTAGAAAATATAAGCAGAAGTTCACCAGCCAAGGTTAATTTGCTGCTTTACCTATTTGGGAAGTAAATAACTCCAGGATGCCAGATGCAGGGAGCTGCCACAGTCCTGCTAGCTCCTTGGCAAGCTAATGCATCAAGGTGTCACTCCACAGCCAATGAGTTAAGTTCCTCACATCCCGACACTGATCCCTCAATGACAGAAACAAGAGGAAACTTTGCAACCAGCTTCTAATCTCAGAATCTCCTGGAGAGCGGGTGCCTTGGCAGAACTCTGCATCGCTTTGACAGTAGAGACAGGAAGGTGAGAGCTGAGTGAACTAGGAGGATGCACCTCCCACCCCACTGTGAGAGGCTGTCTCTCAGGTGGGCAGGGCAGCAGGAGGCTCCAAGATCTTTAATCTCTTTTCCTGTCAGTCTACTGTTGCATTCAATAATTAAATTGGAGAAGTTGTAGTAATGGCTTTGAACTAAAGCAATGGGCATAGAACAAGCCCTGTCTTCGTGCACATAAAATTTTGTTAACAAATACTCTTCAGATTCTGTTTTAAAGGACAGTACCACTCAGTGGCGTTCCATAATTTCACCAAGCTTCCTTCTGACATTCAGCCATCATCAAATACATATTGGAAAATACTTTTTTTATTGATCATATCTGAGAATTAGTGTACATGTATAGTTTAGAAAAATAAAATACAAACAGAGCCAGAGAATATTCAACTAACTGGAAACTGTATTTTTTTTCATTCAGTGAGTTTCATTTCTTTTGTTTTTTTTTAATGAGTTTCTTTTCAATAAGAGTTAAAAAGATCAAGATAACTGTGAGCACATATATGTATGAAAACACACATGCATATTTTTCTGCATGTATATGATTTTATAGATAGGAATCAGTTATTATGTTCAGATAAAATATACAATCAAATTTCCTGCAAGATGTATTTGCCTGTTGATTCAGTTATATCTAAGTTTTACAAATAATATCTAATCACACTAAAATCAAGAATAAAGAAATATATCTAGTTAGCAAGACAGATATGAAGAAAACACAAAGGTATTATCACCTTATTGAAGTCAGTATTTTTTGTAAGCTGTGAATGCTTTGCTCAGTTTGCCCTAAGTTCATGATCCAAGTCTTGCAGTGCAAGTGCCAACGGTGAGGGGCACCAGCCCACTGAACAGAATCCTCACGAATAGGAATATGATGATTTTACTTCTTTCTGCCTCACCTGCTGTTGCTGTTGGCGAAGGTGACAGCCTAATCATGTCTGCCCAGCACCGGGCTGTGAATTTACATTAAGCGGCATGTGTTCTATCGTTACTGCACAGTTGGGAGGGATGATAGCTTTGCCTAAACTGTACCACAGGTGGAGAGCATTCGTGAAAGTCACTCAGCAATGCACATTGAAAGTGTGCTGCATGTTTTAAAATTTTCTAGAGTTTTAGATGTAAACTAATTGGTTGCTCAAAGGTGAGAAAGTCATAAAAATCTTTTACAGCCTGCCAAATACCTATACAGTAATTAACTGATGTCTGTATTTGTTTTCATTTCTATAATGATAAATTGATGCATACTGAATTAATAAACTGAATTATTAATGATAATTGATACATACTGATGAGTGGTTAGTTGTAGAGCAAAGAAAGAGATTGAAATTACAATTTCCCTAATTTTAAGAAAGGCTGGTGGAAAGGACAAGTTACGATAAAAACATGTAGTAATACTGAACAATTACGAAGTTCAAAAAACTACACCATTCACTTTGTAAATTTTGGAGGGAAAGCAGAGGAGAAGATTGGAAGGAGTAGGAGACTACAGAAACAGTTACTGGAACTAATGACTATCTCCCTTAAACCTTGGTATTGAGTTGACATCATAATGACCTTCCACAGTTACTTAACTGAGCATCACAATCCCAGACTTCAAGTTATGCTACAAAACTACAGT
This sequence comes from Octodon degus, assembly GCF_000260255.1. NCBI lineage: Eukaryota > Metazoa > Chordata > Mammalia > Rodentia > Octodontidae > Octodon > Octodon degus. The sequence goes on along the minus strand of NW_004524594.1, from coordinate 6,952,332 downwards.
GATGGAAACAGTATGGTCTTGGGAAATAATGCCTCTTGGATAAGTGCAAAAGAATAGAAGATACGGAAAGGACTCCAGGCACCCTGAGGTCTGTTAACTTTGATGAAGGGCCCAATCCCTTCATTGGAGGAAAGCCACCCTTTTCAACCTAAACCCATATCACTCACCATCCTTTGTTTCTTTCCACCATCCTTTAAACTAAAATCAAAATGGATCAAAGATCTAAACCTTCAAAGAGAAACACTTAATTTGCAGGAAGGCAAAATAGGTAAAACTAATGAAGAATATCAACTTCATTCCCAGCCATTCATGGCATTCTTTACAATAAACAGAAATATATATATATATATATATGAATTTATTGCAATGAATTTAATTGCGATGCAATATTCAGAATTGCAGGTTTTCCACAAATGTGCTTCCATCCACACAACCAGTGGCCACTCCAATGTGATCCCTGAGGTCACACATCAAGCAGTAGAATTTTCTTCCTCTTTTTAGCATGGCCTAGCCTCAGGATTTATGAGGCCTATTAGAACGAAAGAGCTCATCCCAGTTCTAACCTTCATCCTCAGCTCCCCTTCTTTGAACCCCACTTGCTGCCATATGAGCCAGCTTAGGTTTGCTTACCCTCATGGAGAACAGAATCTTGTGGTTTCAGCCCTCACACTGCCCTTGCTGAGAACAAGCCCACCTTCCACTATGCAGCCCTCCTGTGGCCTGGACCCACATCTGAAACATGCAAAGCAGAGCACAGAGTTTCCCCACTGCGCTCCACTCAGATTGCTGACCCGTGGCACAGAGAATTAAATGAATAGATTTGTTTTGAGACACCTAGTTTTGTAGTGGTTTATGAATACAAGCATCCGCTAACACATTAGGCCTCAACAGAGCAAAGTGCCAGCAGAGCTACGAAATATCAGTGAAAGCAACTAAGTAGAATCATGGATATTTCATGGTGGTCTTAACACTGACTAAAAATATCAGAATGTAAATATCAGTCTGTACATCATTATGGCAAATATGTATGTTTATTCATGCATGTAAAAATGACCACATTAAAAAGTATTCTTTTATAAGAATCATGGGAATAAACATTATATCATCTTTATTTTTATGTTTCCATTATTATATTGTGTTTTTCAAAGAAAAAAATTAGTAGGACAAAAAGCCTAAGACATTCTCAGTTTTAGGATATCTTGTTGCAACATGAAAATGTGAGAAGTTCAGAGGAGAACTTTGTCCCATCTCCTGAGTATATAATGGAAAAATCAACAAAAAGGACCAATAAAATATCTACAATTTACGAAGAAAATTGTTTTAAAAATCTGTACCACTTGTACTGCCACTTGTTACTCTGCTTCTGTCCTTGTTTTTGCTATTTGTTTTTACTCTTTAAAATTTAAAAAAATATAAAAATAAAATTTAAAACACCGATTAGTTAGAAATCAGAGTACAACAACTCCTGAAGGAGATTATTTTACTTTAATTATTACACTGCTTGGTTTGAAACAAAAAGCGGAAATGTTCATACATCATGAGCCATAAAATCTATTTAAATAATGAATGATGTGGGCCTCACCCTAACTCTTACTTGACAAAGGTCAGCTTTTAAATGTTAAAGATGACTGACCCTTAGATGGGGAAGGAAGTGTTTCCCACAGTACTTCTAAAAATCACCACTCCTGAAATAGCTCATTCTTTTACTAAATGGTGATAGGCACATCACAAAAAGCATTGCCCCAGGAAAATGAAAATGACTTATTGGCAAAAACCAAAGAACTGCATAGAAATTCCAAAGGCATGCCCTTGGAAACTCACCCTTGACCAATAGATCTCTTTATCCCGTGGGCTGCTGGAGCACACTGCTACTTTTCTAGCTGAATGTGCACATTCTTGCAACAAGAGGGATGTGGAGCTTGGCTTCCCTCTTGCATTATGAGGGCAATTTATTTGACAGCCTTCTCAGCCCCCAAAAGTTGTCAGACTTCCAACATGCTGCAGATTGAACTCTAAGCATCCAAAACTCCTGCAGCCTCAAGTTAAAAGCAGAGAGGCTGGCACAAAAGTGGCAGTAACTGTGCAGAATTTCTGCCTTGCTCTTTTCTTATACAAGCCAAGTGCTCAGCATTGAGTCTTTCCTCAGATCTGCTCACTGTCTGTGTCTTTCTCCGCTCTCCACATTTGCTATTGCCTTTAACCCTTGCATGTTCCACTGTGATCTTCCATTTCTGTCACCAAACTTTTTTATTCAGTTCTGCTTTTCCCCATCTAATGGCCCTTGCACCAGTCATGGGGTAGCGTCTAAGTCCTCAGAGAAAGCAAATCACTTTATCTACTTGAATTTTTCTATGACTTCCACATCCATAGTCTTGCACTTGTAGTTAGAAACAATGTTGTCATTTTAGGGAAGCGAAGTTCATCGTGATTAGTGCGACCTAGTCTGAGGGGTGTTAAAAAGTAAAAATCTCCAAAAAAGTCATCACTCAATGTAAGTGGACTGCCAAAGATATTGTTCATGACTCATATAAATATTCTATTTATGATGTCTTCTGACAGAAATTCCTGTCTCATATTTATTTAAGGACAGATATATACCTTCTGTATGTGTCTTTAATTCTGTTTGCTTATTTGTGTACACTTACCATACTTAAATGTATAACCAATAGTATAAACTCAAAGAAAGAATACACATTAACATGTTGCAATATTTTATTTATCCTGATGACTTTTCCTCTCTTTACTTTTTTTTAACTTCACTATATTTTCTTCTTTTTATAGTTGATATTTACTAAGTAATTTTCATATGAGAGGCATTGTTTAAGTACACAGCATAAATTAATCATTTAATCCTCTTTTCTAGAGAGTTAGGCAGTAGCTATTTTTGTAGAGATAGCTATTATAATTGTCTCAGGTTTGCAAAAAGGAATAAATAAGATGCAAAGAAATGGAGTACTTCCTTAAAGTCTCTTGTCACACCTAGTCAACAGAGAAGCCACTGTAAGTTAAATTATTTGTGGAAGAAGACGCAAAGAATGAATTTCTGTACTTACGTAAGACATGGGGGTAATTTTCTAAAGTGAAAATAATCCCATTAAGTAAGGAAATTTGTCTCAACTACTTAGTTGGAGGAACATTCTGGTGTTCTTTTCTATCAACGGTTAAAGTATTCCCCAGATTTCATACAACTACTGGCCTTGCCTGGAGTCTCAAGCAATCAAGCTAGGACCTGCTGTTGAAAGTTCAAGTTTCTTCTTCGCAACCGATTTCAAAGATGTCCAGTGTGGCAATAATGCCAGTGACAGCCAAAACGACCCACTATAGAAGTAGCTTGTTTCACTGCGCAGGTGATTATCCTAATCCATCTGGGCCAATCAGTGCTGGCTATGCCCCTGTCCTGGATTGTCACACAGCTCACACTGCCTACAAGTTTGCTGAGCTGAAAGAAAAGATTGATTGTTGGTCTGGTAAGAAGCTGGAATATGGGCCCAAGTTTCTGAAATCTGGTGATGCTGCCATTGTTGACATGGTTCTAGGCAAGCCCATGTGTGTGGAGAGCTTCTCTGACTACCCTCCGCTCTGTCATTTCACTGCTTGTGATGATTCAGACAGTTGCTGCGGGTGTCATCAAAGCTGTGGACAAGAAGGCTGATGGAGCTGGCAAGGTTACCAAGTCTGCCCAGAAAACTCAAAAAGATAAATAATCAGTTGTCAAAGACCCATCTCAGAACTTTTTCTCCCAATTGGCCATTTAAGTTTAATAGTGAAGGACTAGTTAATGATAATAATGCATCATAAAACTTTCAGAAGGAAAGGAGAATGTTTTGAGGATCATCTGTGTGTGTGTGTGTGTGTGTGTGTGTGTGTGTGTGTTCGCGCGCACGCGTGTGTGTGTGTGTGTGTATGGCAGTTTTTAAGTTATTAGTTTTTGAAATAGAAACAACTTTAATAGAAACAACTTGACCAAAAATATGTCACAGAATTTTGAGACTGGGGGGCTGTCCATTAGGTCAGGTGTTTAAGTGTCTGCTTAAGCAAAGCAAGCTCAGAATTTTGTGGTTTAATCCCCAGATCCTCATACCTTACCAGACCTGCCCTTAAGGTATCCTGAGCAAGCCAAAAAAAATCCTTCTGTACTTTGGGCTGGGGATTTGGCTAAGTGGTAGAATGCTTGCACTAAAAAAACAAAACAAAACAAAACAAAACAAAACAAAAAAAAAAACTCCCCTAGAATTTTAAAACAAAGTTGAATGAAGAAAATAAAAGTTCAGTGTTAAGGGTCTTAGCTTATGAAAGTTGGAAGAGTTAAGCACTAGAGTTTTATACCTGCTATCAGCAAGTCTCGTGATTTTCAAGATTTTGAATAATGAGTTTTGTATGAAGTGTTCTTATATTTGACCTATCCTGAAAAGTTGACCTAGATTCATATAGGGTAAGCAAAAATATATTTAATAGTTCCTAATTATTGAAATAAAGATTTCTGTGTTAGTGGACTGGGAATATTTACTCAAATTTGTAGCATTAGTTTTTTAGTTTTGTCTATTTCAAACTTGACTAGCACAAAGTTGTACAGAATGTTTTCTTTCAAATAGGCAGGGGGATCCTCTGAAAATTTTAAACAAAAAAAGTAAAGTTTGGTCTGAGATTTCTATCCCTTGGATAATTATGAAAGAGAAAGTAGGGAAAACAATGCTGACTAATAATTTAATCAGAAAATTACTTTATTGGAAAGCTAGAAAGGAACTAATAGAATAAAGAAACAAATGGACCTAACCTAGAAAATGAGCAGAAAGTAAGTGATCCTGATGGACACTGGTTACTGACTCTTTTATCTCTATGTGTACTTTGGATGGTTCGACTAGAGCTGGGATCAATGGCAAAATTTCCCCCCTCATTTGAAGTATCTGCCCAGAGGATTACGTACACTGAGCTACCTTATGATAGATATTTCTATTAAATATCTGTCCTTAACCTTTGATGTGTGAAGGAAATCTAATTCTAATACAATTAGAAAATTACTTAAACAATGAGGTGCAGAGGAAATGTCAAAAGAAATAAACAATATCTACCATCAATGAACCCATAAAGTCAGTTTTCTTTTCTATCATTTAGCAATTTGCCCACTTCTTTTGAAACCTTTTTTTAAATTATCTCCTTTGTGGTGCACCATCTCTTTCTTGTAAAGGTCATGATCTATATCATATATTGGGTGTTTTAAAGGTCAGTTCTCAATCTTATTGTACTGAAACATGTCAAAATGGTGGCATTTTTTTATTATAATAGTCTTACACTGATAGACAGAAGCCTGATAAGCAGAAAGTACTCTTACATTAATGTTGGTACTCTACACTGTGAAAATGACTACATTCTATTCAGGCACTCTGGTCAATTTTTAAAACTTTTTCTAAGCATTCAGCAACTCCAGGCAAGTCTGACTGAGAGAACTACGTGTACAAGTTGTACCAGATTAGCAAATCTTCACCCAGAAAACTGCACAGACATGGCAGGGGGATGACATGATTGGAAGCCAACATAAACAATGAAAAACATCATGAGGTGGTTAAATTTCTGCTGCACAGTGTAAGTAAGCAGCCATTACTCCTTGGAAATATTTAGGGACAATAACCGGAGAAATGGAAAAATAAAAGGAAAAACCCTGGGATTCCACATAGTTGAGGTATCAAGAAAGCACTGGAAAATTCTGTAGACACATCAAGACCTCAAGCTTTGTTAAGATTCAACTTACCAATATGGATGAAGGTGAAGAAACATTGCTCAAAGCCAATCACAGTTTTTCAACTCTGTTAAGAACTAGATATACAATCCAGTTTTTGTACTTACTACCAACAACTGGAACTGCTAAGGAAAGAACTAATATTGTAGGCAGTTTTAACTGACTCTTTCTACCTAAAGAACCTACATTAATTAGGATGTATTTTTTAACTGCCTTGTTTGAAAATAAGCAAAGCCTTGAAATTCTCAGAGAATGTTTTATAAATTGAAAGAAATATGTGTTATTCATTTTGAAAAGGGTCTAGAATTTTCATGTATTCAGATTTCTTCTCTCAATCATTACTGTCCAGGCTTTTAAAAGAGAGTATATGAAATTGAATACAATTATGCATGATTGAGTAAGTTAAGGAAAATTGCCCCAACATATTTAACACTCATCTTGTAAGACACAAGTATTTTCAGTATACTAATGTGTATTATGGCATTCTAAATGAGTTAGAAATAAGCCCCCAAGAGATAGCGCTCCCTAATTGTGTTTTATGGGTAGACTACTATTTTGGCAGGTAAAATCAGGATTCCACGAATTTTATAAAATGAAGCTTAGATAATTGTGGGAGGCTCAATAACTCCAGGCCTCCAATCCTATTGCAGGTGGGTTTCCGGGTTCCTCTTCCCCTACCTCTGCTGAGCTAAGCTCCTAATTCTTCTCACCCCGCCTATTTCCCATAAGTCTCCTGCTATGCCCCGGAGGTGGGACTTCCTGTCATAGCCCAGTTGCCTAGTTACTTGCGCATTTTTTACCCCCCCCACGTCATTTCCCTATGCCTCCACTATATACACCCAGCACCTCCCTTGAAGAAACGAGACTTGATCAGAATCCTGTCTTGTCTCCATTTCTCGCATCTCCTGTCCTTTGTCCCCTCCTCAATTCCCTGCTCCTCTCCCAGGTGACTTTCGTTGACTGAGCCGCTGGTTCGGGACAGATAATTCTGAAAGTTTTATGGACAACACAAGTGCAGTGGCCTTCTGTCCACTGAACTGTCAAAACACTTGGCGGTGGGTTCTCTGATACAAATTCCAAGAAAGACTGAGACCTGATCTGGACCCGGGGATTCTCATGCAGCTGGGCACAGCTTTGAGAGCAGCAGCCCCTGTAGCATGAGGACCCCACCCCAGGAGCAGCTGTTGCTGGGAGAAATGTGAAGGCACCGAGCACAGCCATGCTAAGCAGAAGCAACCGTGCATGGGGCTGCTGCTTTATGTGTGTGTGTTTTTTTTTTAATTAATTGTATTGAGAAAGAAATAGCAATGAGACAGTTTCAAAACAGGTTAGTAGGACAGTTACAATAATTAATACATTGAATATTGCTGTCTTCCTCGTAGTTATTCACAGTACAAGATGCAGACATGCTATGTGTCTAAATACTATTAGTATAAATCTTCCTTCTCATTGATCTAAGAGAAAGTAGCTGTATAACTATCCTAACTGTTTTGTATGGAAGAGAGGGCAAGGAGAAGAGCTAGGAAACATGGCAGGGGCAAAACCATACATTTATAAGCACAAGATGGTTAAGGCAATGGTCCTGACAATCTGCAGCAGGTTTTTGAAACTTGCAGTTAAATGGTAGGATTCCCACCCTTACTAACTATATATGCTGGTAACTGTGAACTAAGCAACTGCACTTTAGATAGCAATATGTAATACGAGGGCCATGCTTGGAATGCCTGTCATTTTGGTCTTCTAAATATGTACTGCTTCTAATGTCATATCAATTACTACTATGTTCTCTCTCAAGTAAATGTTTAAAAAAATGTAATAAAAGAAAACAAGAGACAAGAAAAATGCTGCTTTACTCTGAAAGGCTTGGTGCTTGAAATCTAGTGGCAGAATAGACCCAGGGTCTCTTCACTTCCAATGTCCCTGATTGGAAAGAACAATGGGTTTTCCAGTCACAGTAGAGAACTGACAGCTGAATAGCACATTGGTGAAAGTTCGACCCAAATGTGGGAGCTAGGATCATCTGGCTCCATTCTGCTGGAAGCAAAAACCTGTCTTAGCCCTAGGTACTGTGGACTGGAAGCAGTTCCTCGCTCTGTGACCAGCTGTGCACAGGACAAGGGTGCTACCTCACCTTTGTGACCAAAGGGTGGGAAGAGGCAAAGGTGTGGTCAAAATCAGTCCCTCACTCAGCACTAATCCTCCTGAAACACCAGAGGAACATTTTTTCTGGACTGGTAGTAGTTTAGATTTTGGCTTTTATTGTTTGTTTATTTGTTTTCTCTGTCCTGTCTCTCTTTTTCCCCAATGCTCTTTCTTGATTTTCTGATATTTACACATGAATAAAAATTGCCTGCTTAGTTCACCTCGACGTTCTTGTGCTTTCTCCTTTATTCTTTCTCTCCTCTCCTCTTCTCCAGCTTCTGACGGCATGGCTGATCATTCTTTATCATTCATTGTCGCTGCTACCACACTTCTCTTCAGTTGTTCCCTATCTTTCCTATGCTCCCACTCTCTACCCGACAAAATCACTCTACCAAGGGGAAAGCCACTGTGTACAAGTCGCTGATGTTTGTTGGAGGTTTTATACTGTAGATCGTGCTCCCAGGGTTAGAGATGACCAGGCAGCAGTTACCGCAGATTGTTGGTTTCTGGCTGTGATTGAGGTCACTGGTGTTACTAATTGTGATGCTCTATCCAGGATGTCATATTTGTTCTATCCATTTACACGTCCTTGTTTGACAATATTGTGATAATTGGGGGACAATGCTAAATTGTAAAACAACTTTAGAAAAGAAATAATGCCATTGCTCATCAAACTCTAATGAAATTGAAAGGGAATCAGTATTCTCAAGATCATTTTAGGAATCAAGTATTAACCTGATGCCAAAACTACAGAAGAATCCCACCCAAAAACAAGGCTGCATACTAATCTCCTTAATTAATATCAATCCAAAAATGCTCAACAAGATACTACCAAACACAATGCATCCAATCATCACAACGATTATAAGTTGTGACCAAGTAGGATTTATCCCATGAATACAGATATTTTCAACATGTATAAATCAGTAAACATAACACACTAACAAATCAAAGTACAAAAACATCATCTTAAGCAATTTATAAAATACATTCGATAAAGTCCAACACACATTCATGGTTAAGAAAAAAACTACAAAAAAATTGAAATTGGTTGTTTTTAGCTCAATCTGATTTGAAAAAATGTATGAGATACCAACAGCGAACAACATATTAAATGGTCAAATCTGAATGTTTCACTGGAAAGTCAGTAAGAAGACAGACACACCACCATTGCTCCTATTCAATATATTTCTGGAAATAGCCAGAGCAATTAGGCAAGAGAAATAAAAATAAATAGATATGAGAAAGTAAGAAGTTAAATTATCATTATTTACAGATGACATGATATTCTACATAGAACTTCCCCAAAATTTACCAAAATGCATCTAGATATGATAGCCAGATTGAGGCCTATAGCTGGAAATAAAGTAAACAGGCAAAAATCAATGTCACTCATATACACAAATAACAAACTCACTGAATAAGAAATTATGGAACCTGCTTTCATAATAGCACTGAAAAAAAGAGAAATACTTAGGAATCTATCTAAGAAAGTAAGTATCTCTACATTGAAAATTACATATTCTGAAAACGATTAAAGAGGATATCAGAAAATAGATTCCTTTTGCTGTTCTGTAGGAAGAACAAACATAATACAAATGCCTGTACTTAACACAATTCTAATCAAAACACCATTAACATACATCACAATACTAGAGAAAACAATTCTAAAATTCATTAGGAACCAGAAGAGACCTACCATAGCAAAAATAATTCTACACAAGAAAGGCACTGCAGGGAGCAGCAGTCCCAGACTTGAAACTATGCTATAAAGCTCCTGTGATAAAACAGATTGGCCAAAAGTCAGAAACAAGAATCAGTGGAACAGAATAGAAGATGGAGAAACAACTTCAAACACTCTTAACCATCTTATGTTTGACAAAGGTACCAAACAGATTTACTAGAGAAAAGGTAGCTTTTTTAATAAGTGGTGTTGGAAACACTGGCTTTCCACAGGCTAAAGATGAAAACTAGACCTATGTCTGACACCATGCTTTAAAACAAAGTCAAAATAGATCAAATATCTAAATATTAAAATGTAAACACTAAATCTTCTGGAAGAGGAGATAGGTAGAACTCTTGAAGATATAAATGTATAAAGAGTTCATGAACAAAACCCCATTTACAAAGGAACTATCACAAGGAACCAACAAATGACATCTTGCCTTATTACACAGCATTTGCACAGCAAAACAAACCACCAACAGGGGTCAGGGGGATGGCTTGGAGGTATAAACACCTGCTTGGCAAGTATAAGAACTCAGATTTAATCCTGAGTACTGCATACCATGACACCCTCCAACCAACAAATTGGCATGGTGGCATGTGCCTGTAATCTCAATGATGGGAGGCTAAAAACAGGAGGATCACTATGAGTCCAAGCTAGATAGTGAGACTTAGACCAAACAGATAGATAGATATAGATAGATAAATAGATAGATAGATAATGATAAAATAAAATCCACCAACAGAGTCCAAAGACTACCGACAGAGTGGAAAAACATCTTAGCTAGTAGCTTTCCAGATAAAACATGTATACCAGAACCTAGAAAGAATTTTTTAAAAATAGGCATCCCAAATTTAAAGACTCAATCCATAAGTGTGTATCTGAAATTAATATACATGTTTCAGAAGTACAAAAGGCAAACAAATATATGAAAAATATGTACAACATCACTGGTATTTTGAGAGACGAAAATTAAAATAATTCTGAGATACCATTTCACCCCAGAAAGAATTGCTTCCATCAAGCTATCCAAATGCTGGTGAGGCTGTGTGGTAAGAGGAACTTTCTCCACTGTCAGTGTGTGTGTAGACTGGGGCAACCACTGGGGAAATCAATGTAGACAATTTTCATAATACTGCAAAAAGATGTTTTTTTTTAATCATGTTTATAGAGGCACAATATGTAATAGATAAGTCTTAAGAAAAACCCAAATGCCTAGCAACAGATAAATGATAAGAAAGAGAGTTTATTTATACTGTTCAGCCATAAAGAAGGATAAATGAAACATTTATATCAAAATGGATTCATTTTGAGATCATACTTTGAAGTGATAAAAATTCAGCACACATGCATAACTGATGTATTGTTCTCTGGTGTGAGAAACTGAAACTGTAAATAATAACTGAAATATATCATAGATATGAAATGGGAAGAAACTGTTCAAAAGGAAAGAGGAACTGGGGAGAGGAAGTGGAAAGAATACAATGAGAAGATAAGGATAAAATGGAAACAAAGATTTTGTAAATAACAAGAGGAGCTATATTATGGCATTCTGTAACTCAGTGATGTCTCAATTTTCTGATCAAGGAGATTATGGGGCCACAGAGGAAACTGATTGATGATGTAGAGTGTGCCTAAGGAGAGTTACATGGAGAGAAAACATTCAGGCTTTTACAGAGAGCAGATTGGTCAAGCAATGACTGTGACTCATCCACATGGCTGACGCTGACAAAGGATCTACAAACTGCAGCATAGGGTTTCAGGATCAATCCTGAGGCAATTTGACTGAACTTGTCAGATACAAAAGTTACATTTCTTGTTATATAGGTCTTGCTTTACCTTGGTCTTAACCATCCAGCAGAAAAGTATAATAAACAAATCAACAAAGAAAAATGAAAAGCATTGATTCTTCTGCAGAGATAAAAAGAAAACTCACACAGTTTGTGGAGAAAATTCTGTATGGAAACCCATAAAAATTCTGTATGGAAACCCAAAATATTAAATGTGGAACTCTCATTTGATCCAGCAATCCCATTCCTGGAATTGTATGAGCAACAAAGGAAAAAGGTATGTTGAAGAGACATCATCTATTCTGCAGTGTTTATTTCCACACTGTTCACAATAGCCAATAACTGGAAACAGTTGAAGTGTAGCTGAAATTATCAATGGACAAAGAAAATAGAATGCATATAGGAATGCTATCCAGCTCTTAGAGTACGAGGATAGCTTGTCATTTGCAACAGCAAGAATGGAATATTAAGACTGGGTGTGTTGGCACATGTCTGTAATCCCACTATTAAGAGGCTGTAAACAGGCGGATCACTACAAGTCTGATCTAGTAGTGAGCCCCTGAACACCCCGTAGACCCTTCCCTAAAGTACAAAAAAGAAATAGATAAACAAAATGAAAACACACCAGACAAATAGCTCAGTAGACTACAGTATCTGCACGCATCTGCCCAGGGGCCGGGGATTTGATCCCCAGGCCTGTCATGCTGGTCCCACCCCTGGGGCACACTGAGACAGCATTTGAGAGTTGGCGTGGTGGTGCACACCTGCAATTCCAGCTCTTGGGAGGCTGTAATCAGGCTGATTACTACGAGTCTGATCTAGTGGTGAGACCCTGAACACCCTCTAAACCATTCCCTAAAATACAAAATAATAATAATAGTAATTTTAAAAATAAATAAATGAGAGAAATAATCGGACATAGGATGAAAAGTCCTGCATGATGTCTCTCATACATGGAATCTAAAAGAAGTAGTGTTCATAGAAGTTGAGCATAAAATAGTAGTTCCCAGTGCTGTGGAGACTAATGGGGAAGAAAGGACAGGGAATGGTTAATCAATTATATTATAAATTAATCAATTAATATTACGAATCTATCAATTATATTTAGATCACAGAAAGAAATCCTGCTGTTCTGTTACACAATAATGGAACTATAGCTAATGATGGTGTACTGTATATTTCAACATAAGTAGAAAACAGTTTTGAATGTTCTCATTAAAAAAGAAGTCATATGTGCTGCAGGAGATAGATATATTTACTCTGATTGGAAAATTGCACATTGTTTGCAAGCATTAAAACTGTCATTGCACCCCATAAAATATGCTGTTCTTATGTGATAATTGAATGTTTTAAATGTTTTGAGTTTCCCTCAATTTTCTAAGTTTAATTGGATACATGCTGAGAAGAATAAGTATACAACTTCCCACATCATGTGAATTCTTTTCTTCCTAAGTGTAACAGTGATATTCAATAAGCTGAATTTGTATTAAACTTGAAATCAAATCAAAGCCCCATAACATTTCCATACAAACTATTGTGAGAGTACATCTTCTTCCCTGTCTACTTAGATAACTGACAGTGTAAAGCTGAAATTCCTACCACTGCTTTCTGTGCAGCGCATGTTAAAAAATAACTGCTAGCTTCCTTTACAAAACTTGTAAAGTTTCATTTTAGAAGACTGTATGATTATTTTGATGACAAGTTATATTGTAACTGAAAATGTGAAGCTACACGTGTGTGGCCCCTTAAAGAATGCGACAACAAATGTTATCTTCACTTATCCCCATAATCCAGACAAAATTATTAGATATTACCATCCATTTGGGGATGAAGCAAATGTGAGTTTCTGGTCTTTGACATTCACTTAAGTAACCTTCTGTTCCAACACAACATTTTATTCTATTTCAAGTACTTTGTAACAGAATGTATTTAAAAACTTCTGTAAGCAGAATAATTCTGATATGCATGTTCCATTAAACAATGCAAAATTATCAGGGAGCTGTCTTTTCTCTGTTCAGCAAAATATACTAAAGTTCTCTTAGACTTACCCAAAACTAAGCAAATATAGGTTGCTAAACAGCAAACTCTCCACCTCCCAGATTCTATTGGGCTTCTTTTAAAATACATAAAAGTCATGATTTCCTATCTACAAACATAAAACTAAGTCATTAATATGAGTGATATTCTATTTTAATAGTGATTATGAATTAAAATATAACTTTCATTAAAAGCAAAGAAAAAAAAATTATTCTATTATTATGTTTTCCATTTAACCTGTTTTTAAGATTTAAAAATAGTTAAGTATCTTCAGGGACATAATTACCCAGTTTCAGAAGAAGAGATTGAAGGTGTTAGAAGAAGAGATGGAAATTACTTTATGATGCCTTAGAAAAATAAACAAAGAAAGACCATTGAAGTGAGGAAGTCAGTAGGCCAGCCCAGAGTGACAGGAGAAGTTAAGGAGAAATTATATATA
>NW_004524594.1:6930034-6938364 GCF_000260255.1 Octodon degus | reverse complement strand
GATAGCTCAGTGGTCTAAGTGTCTGCCTGGCAAGCGCAAGACCTGGGTTCGATCACCAGCACCACATGCCAAACCAGACCCAGAACTCCCAGCATGCTGTGCAGGCCACCAAAACCAGGCATTGCGGTACACACCTGTAATCCCAGAATTTGGGATGCTGAGATAGGAGGATCGCTGTGTGTCTGAGTTGAGTAGCAAGACTCTGTACCAAATAAATAAATAAATAAATAAATGTTTTTATAAATAATTAAAAAAGCAAAAGCATGGGCCAGAACCCCATAACAAGATAAGGAAGACATAAGCACAAAGAAATTATAAACCTCTACACTACTAGCATTTGGAGACTTTGTTAACATGACATGAATTAACTTTCTGAGCTCCTACATTGTCAATACTTCACAGGTCAAACTTCAAAAATAGGCCTGGAAGTGTAAATGAAATCTGAAGATTACATTGGACACTGTGAAAAGGAGTGAACCTTTTGGAAAAGAAGGACTTACTAAGATGAAGAGAAAGACAGGACAGTGAATGGGTAAAGCAGATATATCTAGGTTTGTAAGTAGGACGGTTTCTACAATTGTACTGTGGATTTCTGCTGGTCCGTGAAAAACAACAGTTAATGCTTAATCTTTAGTCTTTTTTTTTTTCTTTTTCTTTACCCCCTTTGTCTCTCTTCTTAATTTCTTACAAATTATTTTCTCTGTTTTTCTTCCTTCTTCCAATTTTGCATGCATGTATCTGATAATCTGAACTAATTTGAAGAGAACACTAGTCAATACAACATACTGTCAAATTAATATTACTTTATTTAGTGAAATTCTGTATCGTTTGTAGTTTTATCTGTTTTAATATTATTTTTTACTTTATTTTAGAAGGTTTTTGTTATAAGATCTTACTATGCAGCTTGGACTGGCTCCTAGCGATCCTCCTATTTTCAGCCTCCCCAGTGCTGAGATTACAGGCATGCGCCACCACTCCTGCACTGGGTCGTCAGCTCAGCGTGCCTGAGGAGCAGGGCCTGAGAGGCTTCTGGAACCTGAGACCTAACTTTGGTCCCTGTGTTTGCCAAAGGAGAAGCTTAGTCGGCTGACTACATCACATACCCTTATTTTATACTCTCTTTTAAAAAGAAAAAGAAAATTTAAAAGCTTCCACAATTGGCATGTGCTGTAGCATTACTTTCTAATTTTGTAATTAGCATATTGCCTTTTTTATATACTGGCTAATAAAATGACTTGCCCCTTAATGTCCTTTGGATATTATCTCCAGTATCCATATCAATGCCAAATTTAAAATATGCTCAATTCTCTTGTATAAAATGGCATAATCTTTGCATATAACATATGCTAATCCTCTCATGCAGCTTAAATCATGTCTAGACTGCATACAATACTTAATACAATGCAAAAGCTTACATACCTACAATGTTTAGGTAATACTAACAGGAAATCTCAGGTGAATGTCTCTTTTATGTATTTAGAACAGGGTCTACAGGGTCTCACTACACAGATTGGACTCGTAGTGACCCTCCTATTTTCAGCCTCCCAAGTGCTGTGATTACAGGTGCACGCCACCACACCCAGTCTAATTTGCCTCCTCAGTGTGCCCTGGGGGTGGGGTCGGCAGGGCATGGTGATGGAACCCTGATCTCCTAGTTCTTGCCTAAGCAGGCGCTTTATTCCACTGAGCTCTCTAGCCGGCCCTAATGAGAATGCTTTTTTAAGACAATGTATTTGAGACTGAGCGAGGTGGCACGTGCCTATAAATCCAGCACTTGGGAAGCTGTAAACAGGAGAATCACTAAGAGTCCAGTCTAGTAGTGAGACCCCGAACACCCAGTAGACCCTTCTCTAAAATACAGAAAAAAAGACAATATTTTTGATCCATGATTGGCTCGTTGAATGAACGCAGAATCCATGCATGTACTGAACTGACTATATATGCATTTTTTTCCTTAAATATGGTGACAACTATCATGATAAACTAGGATAATCATGAGTATGATTGTTCTTATTTTTATTTGTCTTGGAACAGAAAGGTCTTGATGAAATTCATCATATGGAATATAAGAATCATGAAGACGTTCCGAACCTCCAAGAAAAAAAACAAACGCTCTTTGTATTTGTAAGACCTAAATGTGTTGGCAGCAAAAAGAAAATGAATGAATGTGGCAATATAATAAACTCACAAAAAATGCCATCTATAATCTTTGGTGTCTGAATCAAAATGGCTATTTGTTTTTATCCATACATATTGTCAGCTAGTGAGACTAGACTTATACATTTCACAAAAAGATATGATTGTCTGCAGATAAATAAATATTTGCTAAGGCAATAGGTATAATCTCTGAGAAAGGATTTTTGTTGAAAAAAAACAAAATTTCACAACAAGCACAAATGCTAAACATTACATAATACATTTTAGGGTCCTCATACTAAACCTGTATAATTGGCTTATCATAAATAAGCCTCTTCGCCTCTCTTCTTTCTAGAAGAGAAATAAACTAGAGTTCTGCATGATAATAGCTTTCACTAAGGCTTAGCAAATTAACCACTGGCACACTTAATTTGTTTTATTTTTAATTTGAACAGCTTAACTTTTATCAAAGCCACCATTTCTCCCACATCATTTTTTTTTTTTTTTTTTTTTTTTTTTTTTTTTTTTTTTTTTTTTTTTTTTGGTGGAACCGGTGATTGAACTCAGGCCCTTATGCTTGCCAGGGAAGCGCTTATTCCACTGAGCCATCTCCCCGGCCACCCACATCATATTTTAGACAGAATTTTTTAATAATGTAAATCTATAAGCTCATGCATGTTTATTATCATGTACTGATGTTCTACGTCATGATCACTTTTTTTTTTTTTTTTTTTTTTTTTTGCGGAACTGGGGATTGAACTCAGATCCTTGAATTTACCAGTCAAGCGCTTATCCTACTGAGCCATCTTCCCAGCCCCGTCATGATCACTTTTAAGCTGAATTTATCATAAATGAGATTTTATACCACCATAAATTTGAAATGAAACTTATGTAATCCGCTGTATATAAAATATATCATAAAATTAATTTAATTCCATGCAACTCAGTTATTAAATTCTCATTAGATATTATGACATGCTTTAAGGTGGGTTGTTGCCCCATCCATTTTAATACAAAAAGAGATTAGCAATTTAAACAAATTGGAAGTAGTTTGGAGATACAAGTTTGACCAAACAATCAAATATTCACTCTTCCTACCAATACATCTTATTTTTCCTTGTCCTTCTAACTTTTTAATTTATTTTAAAGAAAGTATAATAACAATAGATAAGACATTAAAGATGGCACATATTTAAAAGAACAAGATGAAAGGTATTCAACCACAGTTGTTGTACTGCACATTGCTATCCTCACAGTTGCTCAGATTACAGATATTAGCATGTCTGGGAAAGAAATTTATATCTTGTTTTTATACTTTTCTGTTCAATGGTTAAGACCAAGATAAAGCAAGACCTATATAACAAGAAATGTAACTTTTATATCTGACAAAGTCAGTCAGATCCCCTCAGGACTTACTCTGAAACCCTGTACTGCAGTTTGCAAATCCTTTCTCAGTGTCAACCGAATGGATGAGTCACAGCCATTGCTTGACCAATGTGCTCTCTGTGAAAGCCTGAGAGAATGTTTTCATTCCATGTGACTCTTCTTAGGAACACCTTACATCATCGATCACTTTCCTCTGTGGCCCCATAATCTCTTTGATCAGAAAATTTGGGATACAAGTGAGTTACAGAATGTTACACTACAAGTTCTCCTATGTCCTGAGTCCTCACTGACATGGAAAGGCTAGGACCAAAATGTTGACTGTCCTTGCAACCCTTCTTTTTCTCTAATTTTTGGTCTGCAAACTTAAGTTGTTAACTTTACAGAAGAGAGGCTTAATGATATTATTACCCTATAACACAGGCAATTGAGCTGAACCTCACTGTCTGAATATCAAACATCTTAGACATTAATATATTGAGCTGTAAAAGGCTCAATTCAACAACTTCTGACATTGCCAGTCCTATGGATAACCCACTGCTATTGTGGAATAGTGGACTATATTGGATTACTTTGCTGAATTCATGCACATACAATATTTAAATAGTGATGGATTACGTAGCTCTGATAAAACTAAACAAAAAAAGGGACACAAAGGAAGGACCATTTTGTATCTCTTATATACAAAATAGTTAAGATAGATATAGAGCTACTTTCTCTTAATTTAATGAGGAGAAAAGATTTGTACTAATAGTGTTTGGACAGGATATCATGTCTGTGTCTTGTAGTATGAATAACCATTATGAAGAGAACAATATGCAAAGTATTAATTATTGAACCTGTGCTACTAATCAGTTTGAAATTGTCTCATTGCTATTTGTTTCTCAATAAAATTAATTTAAAAATAAATTTGATAACAATGTCATATACCAATGTTAATATTGCATCCCTGTCCTAAAATTCTACACCATCTATTCTGTCTTATAATGCTTTATTTCTGTCTTTGTTCTAGTTTTTTTTTGGTTTTTGTTTTTCTGCTTTAAAATAAAAAAGAAACAGGAATTTTTCTTCTATTCATTTTAATGAGAAAAAAGATAAAGTATCAATGAAACAGATCCAAAACAGGTTAGTAGGACACTTATAATAATTAATGCATTGCATATTGTTGCCTTCATAGTAGTTATTCAGAGGACAAGATGTAGACATGATATCTTCTCTAAACAATAATAGTACAAAGCTTTCTTCTCATTGAACTAAGAGATAGTATCTATATAACTATCCTATCTTGTATATACATATATATTTTTATCTCTATAAAATTCCTTTATTTATATCTCCTCCTTTTTTTTGGTTTTGTCAGATATGGGTGTTCCACTGCAGTTAGAGAAGATGAATTTGAAGAAGTCTTTGAAGGACCTTTTCATACTTGAAGCCAGTCTGAAGACTGTAGGTACTTGAATTTAGCAAAATAACTCAATATAGTCCAATAGTCCATAATAGTAGTGGGTTATCAGCAGAACTGGCAATTGTCAAAAGTTGCTGACTGGAGCCATTTACAGCTCAAAGATATTGATATGGGATTATTTTTTAAACCTCATGGTTATACTTTTCTATTGGATGGTTAAGACAAAGTTAAAACAAGACCTATAAAACTAAAAACATAATTTTGTGACTGAAAAGGTCAGTCAAACAGCCTCAGGATTTACCCTGAAACCATGTACAGCACCTTGTAGATCTTTTCATTAATATAATCAAATACAACAAAACAGAAGTCAAGCTGGAATTCCCTTGTGTCTATGCAGGGCTAAGGATGTAGTTCAGTGGTGGAGCTCCCATTAAGAAGGACTTGAATTTCATTTCCCTCACTGCTATGAAAACAATAACAGAAAGCTTGCTTTGCAATTATGCATCTCACCCTTATTTTTTCCCCATAATTTTATTTAGAAACAAATAGCAATGAGACAGTTTCAAACCAAATTGGTAAGACAGTTTCAATAATTAATGCATTGCATACATTCTTCCCAGTGGTTAATTGCTGTACAATATGTGGATATAATATCCTATTTACAAACACTATTAGAACAAATCCCTCTATTCATTAAGAGAATGTAACTGTATATCTATCCTAACCATTTTTAATACACAAATACAAAATGGACATTCATCTGTATCCCCTTTTTTTGTTAAGTTCCATTATTTGAATATTGTAGGTGTATTAACTCAGCAAAATAGTCTAAAAGAGTCCAGTAGTCCATAATAGTATTGGGTCTTCTGCTTCACTTGCAATGTCACAAATTGTTGACCTGAGTCCCCTACAGCTCAACATAACAGCATGGCTTTACATCTTATATTTTGTTTTTATACTTTTCTGCTGGATGGTTAAGACCAAGGTAAAGCAGGACCTATGCAACAAGAGTCATAGCTTTTGGGTCTGATGAGCTCAGTGACATCCCCTTAGGATTTGTCCTGAGATCCTGTACCTCAGATTGTAGATCCTTTGTCGGTGTCAGCCATGTGGATGAGTCACAGCCACTGCTTGGCCAATGTGTTCTCTGTGAAAGCCTGAGAGAATGTTTTCTCTCCATGTGACTCTCCTTAGGCACACTCTATATCATCGATCACTTTCCTCTTTGGCCCCATAATCTCCTTGATCAGAAAATTTGGGACACTACTGAGTATGTGATGTTACAGTACAAGTTCTCATATGTCCTGAGTCTTAATTGACCTTGGTGTGGGTTGTCCTGCTTCAAGGTTGTATATGGTTAGATTTTTGGACTTACATGTAAACATAAGAATTATATAATTCTTTATGCCCATTTTAAAAATATATTCTAATTTTTAAATGTTTTTTCATCATATTCTGAAGTGACTTGAAATTCAACATATGAATACTTGATGAAAATTACCTGTTCCATGTTATGCCTAAGATGTTTGATATTCAGACAGATAGTGAACTTAAGCTTAACAGCCTAGGTTATATGGTAATAACAATAAACTTCTCTTCTGGAGGGTTAACAACCTAAGTTTGCAGACTAATATTGGATAAAAAGGAGGGTCGCAAGGAAAGCCAACATTTTGGCCCTAGCCTTCCAAGGTCAATTAAGACTCACCCTTATTTTTATCATTTAAAAGTAAATGTATTTCTCTTCCTAGTGTCAGGTGCATAACACATATTCTACAGCTTATGAAATATTGGAGTGGAGTCACACCACAGTGTTCCTGAAAACCTTGAGAAGGATGTGTTCTTTCCTACTCCTTTTTTCTTATATTTCAAGTATAAACCATACATATTCAAATGTTTATAGAGAAATCTAGTTCAGTATATCCATATTAGATAAGACTGCTCCCATGTATTGGATTTATTCACTTGGTAGTCAGTAAATCCATCATCCTTTTTAAAAAATATGTCCATCTTAATGCTGAAGTTTGTGTATAAATGTATTTTATTGTAATTCACTAATAAAATATTTTTTAATTCAAAATTCAGGTGCCTTCATCAGTTTCAATATTTTTTCTCTATCTTTTCCCTAAGGCCTTCTCCCTTTACCAAAGAAATATTTTCTCATATTATTAATCTTGTTTTATTCTTAACTTAGGTATGCTTCCTACAATTTATTATTTATCGTATCAGATTTCTGGCCTTCCCAAAGATTTTTTGTTTTTAGTTCTCTTTAGCTTCCCACAATTATATGAACTTGGTTTCCTAAAGTCACCAACAACATCTTGGTTGTCATCAACTAGAGACCTTTTCCTTTCTATAGAAATTAAATTTTTCCCACTTGAACTCTAATGGCCTTCCTTCCGTGAGGATTAGATCACGTGGCTGAATGCAGGAGATCTCATCCTTCCCCTTCCCTTTCCCCCCTCTCTGTCTATGAATCCAATCATTAAGTTCCAGGTACAGCATTCTTAGGAGCCCTGAGTCCTTTTACTGTAGGGGAATAGAGGCCTTGACTGCTACATAGAAATACAGTCAGTAATTCAAATTTCCTGTTCAACAAGTCTAAAATGAAACTCAGTTTTTGAGCTTTCTCATATTTCTTTTCATCTATGCCTTATTATTCCAGCTTTAGTTTTCATTCCTTTGGTGCTCCAACGTTAAAGCTACCAACTCATGGGTGCATATCTTGTACAAATGCTAAGCCCTGTGTACTACTCTGAGAATATCAATTCTTGTTCTAACTCTACATATGTAATTTACACTTTGTTCCTCATCTTTTACCACTCTACTGTTGTTCTTTCCCCTATTCTTTCATTACTTTAATTCAACTTGTGCAAGGTTACCCCACTGATCTTCATGTGAAATGAAGGTGCTAGATATGCTATTTCCCTGCCTCAACTTATTCAGTAATTTCCCAGTATTACCCAAATAAAACTTTATCTTCTTGCTGTGAAATTCAAATTCTTTCATGGTTTGGCCAATTCCTTGATGAAACCTAAGTTTAGGAATATTTTTCTTTTCATCCTTAACTTACAATTAGTTAAAACTAAAGGTACAATAGATACTCTGAAAAGCAAAGAACCTGCTCAATGGGAAGGAAAAACTGGGATGAGGAAAAGGACAAAAGAAAGAAGGGAAAAGTATACATTTATGTATATATACAGGACAGCTTGTATAATTGTACTGTTGAATTCTGTGATATGCTGAAAGCAGGAGTTAACGATTAATTTTTTCTTCTCCTTTTTAATTTCTTATAACTTTTTAATTTACCAACTTTCATGCTTACATCTGATAACATCAACTAAATTGTGAGGCAAATATACAATGCAGGAACCATTCTCCAATTCTTATTATTTTTGTAGTGAAATTA
>NW_004524594.1:6887272-6929934 GCF_000260255.1 Octodon degus | reverse complement strand
CTTTAAAAAAATAAGTTTACTGAAATGATGCACAGTTTCTAAACATAATGAGAAATTAAAAGGCATAAATATATGTTCACTTTGTAGTTGCATCATAAAGTCAAAGTCATGTTTCAATGTGAGTTTAAAAACTAAGTTATCACAAAACTTATCCAGTTTAATGTACTTAGAGTAAGTTCCTAGAAATATTTGTAAAGTGATTTTAAAAACAATTCTCTTATACATAAAAAAATTTTCCTCCACACTTTTATAATTGGCTTTCCACTAGTCACTAATTTGACTGTGAATTTTAAGTGGCTCCTCTATGTGGCATGTTTTCAGTGCATTAACATTCACAGAACAAAAATAACTACCTTTCTTTTGCTACTTACATTTCTTCACTTATGTGCTATTAAATTGGCATACACTTACAATAACAACAACCATTCTATGAGTAGTTTTGAAGAAAAGAAAAAGCAACGTACTCCTGTTATGCGTGCAATTTACAGAAACAGAAACACATAAATGTAATTTAAGGTGGTGTAGGCAGCCCAACGTTTCGGGATGTCAAAGGCATCAGAAATGGTAATTTAAAGAGAACAGGGAAGGCATCAGTTATTCAGCAAGCTGAGCTCAGCTCAAGGAGCTATGCAGAATTTGCTACTTTCAGTGAAAAATGATAGCTCTGACCTTTAAGTAGCAAGGTTTCTTTCTAATCCTCCTTCCCACCATCATGAATATATCAAGCACGTTATTCTGGTATTTCAACTCAAATCCACCTTCTCCAAGTCCAGTACTCTGGCATCCATTGTGGGAAGTGTCTCATATTAGCCTACAGTATTATTTGTAATGTGCATCTTGCATGAGTTTTTTTTGTTCTTGAGTCACAGGTGTTACCATGCATACTTTGTCATCAGTGATTCAAATGTATGTGTTACTTCTGATTTGTCTTGATATATTCCACACAATTTAGCACGGGGATGGCAAATGACTGGAGTTGTAATATTTTCAGTTTAGGACTTCAAAGAATCCTAGAGTTGGAAAGCAAAAGGGTGCATTAGATCTACAAACGTCTTACTAAAAAACAGAGTTTCAAATAGATGCTCACTCAATCAGATTCTTTAACCTGTCCTGGTGCATATGTGATAGGAACAACATCTACGATTTAAACTGTTTAACTTGTTAAATAGAAATTGCTGAAATAGAGCAAACATTACAGAAATAATAACATTAAATAATACTATCTACTTGTATGATAACTTGCAGCCTGCTTTATAAAAGTAGGAAAATTATAACGACAACTTAAAAAAGCAACAAATTAAAGCTGCAGCTTAAATACAACTATTAAACATTAATTGAAAATAGTGGAAATTGAGAACTGCGGCCCAATTGTGGGTGGCTTGTTGTCTTTAGCGTTTGTTTTATTCAAATTTTCTACCAGGATCATGTTGTAGTTTTACGTTCACAGTGAAATAAAATGCGTCTTGTTATTTTTAAATAAAGTTGCTCCATTTCCATAAATTGAATTAATCCCTTTTATGAAGCAATTACACTATTAATAACTATGAATAGATATCAAAAAGGACAATGTGGGCAGAAGCATCATGCAAATCACTGCTCCACGGCCAGCTCCTGGAATACTAATGACTATGCAGATGATTTATTTTCAAAGTAGAAGGTGGCTGACTCAACTTCTCATCTGAAGACAATAGCCACACAAAAGAAAGCTAAATATATGAACAAGATCGCAACTTCTAACGTACCATCTCAGAATATAACAATACTACCTTTGCACTTTATGGATCCAGGACCAAGATGTCTACTATTTAATCTCACAGAGTTGCTGAGAGGTAAGAAAGGGACAGACACGTGTGAAAGGAAGAACCAGGGCATTTCACCTTTTAAATGTGACTTTACAGGTCCAGGGAGACAGCTAGGCGGTCTAAGCTCCTGCCTGGGAAGTGCAAGGATCAGAGTTTGATCCCTGTTACCACATGCTGTGCTGGCCCTGCACCATGCAGACCACCAAAACCTGGTGTGGTGGCACACGCCTGTAATCCCAGAGCTGGGAAGGCTGAGACAGGAGGATCACTATGAGTCTGAGCTGCATAATAAGACCCTGTGCCATGGGCCACTGAGATAGCGCAGTGGATTAAAATGCCTGCAAGCAGGCTCAGGGCTCAGAGGTTTGATCCCCAAGACTGCTGTTCCCAGGGTTCCCAGAGCTGACAATTGAGACTGGGCATTGTGGTGCGCCTGTAATCCCAGCGCTTGGGAGGCTGTAAACAGATGGATCACTATGAGTCCGATCTAGTAGTGGGACCCTGAACACCCTGTAGACCCTTCCCTAAAATACACAAAAAAGACCCTGTACCACTTAAACAAATCTTTAAAAAAATTAAATGTGAAGTTAGACAAAGAATGCGAAGGTTTCCAGCAATTAAAGTCATCTCATTGACACCGCAGCTAATATAGGCTTTTGTTCATCCATTGTAACAATTTTTGAAAAGCACATGACTAACCATGGGGCTATGCAGTGGGCAGAGAAGAGGAAAGTTTTCAGGTGGGTGAGAATACAGGGAAACAATTAATTATCAACATCAACAGCACCTGCAGGGTCACTAAAAGTCCCCCCCCCATTTCCTTAAGAAACATTCATAATCCTCTTAAACATGCCTATCTGAGTCAGAATCCTAGTAATCCACTCTCTGGATTACACACTTTAATCATAAGCATTTTTTTCTTAAAAGTTAGTGTGTAGCAGAGTATATCTGAAGGAATATAGTCTTTACCCAGAGAGCATGGCTAAAGCTGTGTATCACGCTGAACACCATGTATGCTAGTTTTTATCCTATACATATGTCCTCTTATAAATAAAGCACAGTAAAAAATTAAAAATAGCAAAAAAAAAAAAAACCAGCACAATTACAACAATGGGCTGTCATAAATGTTACGTGAATATGATTGTTCTCTTTCAAAGCATCATAGTATAATAGTGTCCCTGCCTTGTGTGTGACCTGAGAGGTTACAATGACTCCATGCACTGCTAAAGTGAAGAGAATAGCGTGTAATCAGATGTAACAGCCCACAACAGGAAGTTCACTTGAACCCTGAAATCATGAAAATCAATCTGATAGCCAAGGAGGCCACTAGACAACTAATGGGTGGCCGCGCGTACAATGTGAACACTCATAGGGAGTATTCGAGCCCTGGGAAGGATAGAACTGGACAACATGAGATGTCAACAAGCAATCCAAATGATGTGTAATTTCATACTTATGGCTAGATTATTTTTGCAATTTTCCACATAATACACTTTCATCTTAGTTGATAGTAGGGGCCTGGATGCACAGGCACTGACAACGTTAGTTTCTTGCAGACATAATAAGTTAAATTATAATGGCATCTTAAACAATTAAGGAGGATGCTTAATACAATGACTATTGTCCTTATCAAATGATATAAAGACACACACTCAGGTTTATTATGTCTGCAATGACTCCTCTACCAAAATAAGGATGTATTCTGAGGGAGGGAGGAAGAGGTGAGACTTCAACGTGTCTTTTTAGAACACAAAATTAAATCAATGACAGGTGGGTAATCATTTTAAAATATAATCCCCAAGCAATGAAAGCAAAATCAACAGACACCATAAAATTCTGGTACATTTCACTTAAGAATATATTTCTCACTATTTGAGAGCTGATGAGATAAGAATAAAATTCTCATTATAAAAATCCATAACTTCATGATTCATTGAGAGACAGATGTATCATGGATAATGGGGTCTCTCTCTCTCTCTCTCTCTCTCTCTCTCTCTCTCTCTCTCTCTCTCTCTCTCTCTCTCTCTCTCTCCCTCCCTCCCTCCCTCCCTCCTCCCCCTCAGCCTCCCTTCATGGACCTGACTCCAATAAAACTGTTGCATTGCTCATTGACATAAAACACAGTAAGAATTATGAAGCTTTGCTTTCTCATACTCCCGTAGCACTGAAAAAGAACAGGTTTTCTTTAATCTGCTAAAAACTCTAAGTTGACAATCCTGGATAGATTCCATTTCTACCTCGAATATTAGCTTCCATGAAGCCTCAGTGATCTTGCAAGAAAGAGACATAAAAAGTAATATTAGAAATATGCAAGGAGAAGAAAATGAAGATGTAATGAGATAAAAAATAAGAAGATGGAGGAAAAGTACACAAAAAAGTATTTGTATGTGAAATCCATGTTAAAATGTGAGAAGGAAAATGTCAGTATGAACGAGTCTATGTATCAATTTACTATTTTTGTTTAAAAAGCACAAGAATCTTTATGTCATTCAAACTTTTAAAAGATAATTTCAATTCCATTACTGCTGTACTACTGATCCACTATGGCATTTTAGTGCCTTATAAAATTCCAGAGCTAAAACAATCTTTTGATGTAAAAATGGAAGAAATGAACATTTAGCAAAGTAGGTAGGTATGGTTTCAGAAGTGCATACTCTTTATGCCAGTTATTAATTGGCCTGTAGCCAATATAACAATTAGTATACATTATCCATTTTCCTGTTACTACGTCCATCAACCCGTGACTCAATACATCTTCGTAAATTGCCTAGTTGCGTGGCCAGTGAGAACGTAAGAGGTAGACAGAGTAAAAAATAACAAGTAACAATTATATCCTGAGCAAGGTGGGGAGGAGCAGAGTAAGCAGATGTCCAATAGGATTCCTTGCTTACTTGAACACCGTGACAAGCCCTGGAAATTAGCTTGCAGGCATGTATGGGTGGCAGGGAAACTGGCAGGAAGGGCATCCTAACAAAGGAAAGAATATCAAAGAATCAGAAGTGAGTCGAGTATGCTTTTCAAGACTTCAACTCAATACACACTGGAAAGATGCATAAAGAGAAACCAACACACGCTATCAATGCTGCTAGGAAGTAATGGTGCATGAAGAACATATCTGTGCGCTGGTCCATACGTCGAGAATGGGACTGAATCCTAAGGCCCAGAGGTTCCACCGAATAGAGAACGCAATTTTTAGCACTATGCCTTAATGATATTTTTTTTCTGACAGTATTTGTTCAAATCTGGAAAGAGTAACTCATTTGAGGAAGTGGGGTTGGATGGATCCCACTTGTTGCTTAGCATTCATGGTTGCCCATATCTGCGCATGCGCTTTTGGACTCAGATTGTCCTTTGGGACCCGGCTGTACATGTCTGGCCTCTTTCTTCCACTCCCCAGGAATCAGCTATCAATTCAGTTCACTTCTCTGATCCAAGAATTTTCATTCATTAGTAGTATTTACTAATTGCTTACCAAAAATTCTTCTTGGAGTTCTGTTTGAAATATTATTGAGTATGAGCAAAATTGTTGCTTCAATGTCAACTTCTGTTGCCTTAAGCCAGGGTCTTCAATTGGTTGTGACCAGGCTCTATTCATTTCACGTCGCATGCTCAGCAAATTGTTTGGTTTTAATTCACATGAAAGTGCCTTGCTGGGCACCGTGTATGCGTATGTTCATAGATCATTACAAACTATAAGTCTTTTAAAATCATATGCAATCTTGGGATGAGTGAAGAATGGTGATGTCTTTAAGACAAAAACTATACTGTGATAAGGGATTTGGTGGATATCGTAATATTTTATACAGTACTGCCATTATTTTTTGCACTAGACATGGTAGAAAATTCTTTATGATTATTTGTATACTTATATTTTTGTTTATATTCTTAGAATATTCTGAGCGAAGGATGAGAGCTTTTAGGGCAGAGTAGTTAACATAGAGTAGTTAAAATTAGTGATATAGGTCCAGTGCACATGAAATTAAAGGCAAAGTATTAGCAAATAGGCAATATGAACTTTTAAATAACCACAACCAAAATGAATAATCAGAGCTCATTAGATCAAAAGCAATTCATAAATTCTTGAAGCATGACAAATAAAACTATGTATCTATCATTTATTCTGTTTATCATCTTTGTCAAGCATTGACCATTTATTTAAAAGTGTAAAAAAGCATAATTAGAAGTTTTGTTTTTTATGATCTAAGGGGTGCTTTAATACAAAAAAATCTGTCCATCACTCTGAAGCCAAAATGACAGCAAATTTGTTATTTGAAGTGGAAGTATTGACTTCTGACTTTTTTGACCATAGAGACTGAGTAGAGGACTTACCACTCCTTGGGGAAGGCCAGGGTGGCTAAAGGGTGGGTTTGAGAAGGAAAGGGAAGCCCTACATCATCTGATATGGTACTGCCATCAAATCAATCCTAAGATGATGTGAAAATCATATCTAAAACATGTGGTGCTCCTGTAGACAAAATATGTGAAGCCATTCTCGACAAGTCATTTTACAAAGGCCTCTGCAAAGCCGGTTGTGCTGGCTGTTGGTTTTTATGATTGCATCAATCTTCTGCCCTAAAAAGATATTTCTAAAGCCCACTAGGGACATTTCAATAAGTTCCAGTGGGCTCCAAACATAGACATACTTTATCCATAAAATAATTATAACTGGAAAAGACTATTATCATCATAGAAATTGTATTCCTTAAGGGGGACCTCATGCTTTTCAATTAAATCTCCCTCCTTGGAAAACAAAACAAATTACATCTTTATAGAGAACTTCAAAATCTTGAGAACATTTTGCTTTACTCTAAAAGTCGTGTTACGTGTAAGTGCTCCTTCTACTTGTGATTATATTTGGAAGTTACTTCTTTTAAAAGGACCTGTGGAACAGCTCCATTTGTAGTTTTAAAAAGTAGACATGGCTAATAGCCAGGCATAGAATATTGTATTCTTTTGTCATCTTATAAAAAACATTTCATAACAACATGATAAGGGAATAACAATAGCTATTGCACTAAGTATTCTTATCTTCAAAACAGTTACTCAAAGTATGTATTCTTATATATACTTGAATATGTAATGCACTATCTTTAATCTTAAAATAAAAAATGTCTCAACCTGATTTCATTCAGTCATGGATTACTAGGATATGGAAGTATTCTCTGCGAAATATGTTATTAGAAGATTTTGTTGTTGCACGTTCTTACACAAACCTAGATAATACAACCTGCTATACATTCAGGCTACGTGGCATATGGCCCACTTTATACTTGGCTGCTAGTTGACCAAGATGTGATTATGTGACATAAAAGTATAGCTGAAATAAACTTGACTTTCTTTTTTTTTTTTCTTTGACCACTGAGAAAAAAATAAAAACCACTGAGAAGAGTTGTCACAGTGATAGAAGTAATTTATAACAAGGGATTTCTGTGCAACATCAAGTTTACCAACCACACCGATCCTTCATTTAAGAAAAAACTTTTATTTATTCATGTATTTTGTGTATAGTCTCACTACAGAGCTCAGACTCATAGTGATCCTCCTGTCCCAGCCTTCCCAGCACGGGGATTACTGGCATGCACCACCACACCTGGTTTTGGTGGCTGACAGAAGCATACCGTGCGGTACCAGGGTTCAGACCTGGGTCCTTGCATTTACCAGGCAGGTGATTAGACCACCGAGCTACCTCCCCAGCTTTTCTTTATAGGACATATTTGCTCATATCTGGGATCCAAATGCGGTATTTGTGTGTTCAGACAAAATATCCTAGGATCGCCTAATCTTGACTGAAGAGAACTATTCCAACCTGATTGTTAATGAGCCAAATGGAAATACAGAGATCTGTGTGTGCCAATGAAACAGACTGTTATATAAGGCAATAAGAAATTCTGGGAAAGTAGAAACATGACAAAATATAAACTTAAGAGAAAAACTGAGCTAGACCTCAAAAACCGAGTTGTGATCAATAGGTTATCCAAGCGCCAAAAAGTCCATTAAACTAGAATCTAGAAATTTAGCAGCAAGATCCTGATAGTTATCCTCGAAATTCCCTAGGTCACAGTGAAGCCTGAGGTTAATGCTTTCAGTATTTTTAAGTCGTTGGATCCCTTGCTTTGAATGAAATTCTCATCACTACCTCTGTATGTCAAACAGCGAAAGTCAATCTCTCTTGCGTGGAGCAGGGCAGGATATTGCTGCAGCGCCCTCCACCCACGCAGGCTACACTGGAACCATTGTGCACGGGGGTTTGTTCAGGGATGTGCTGAAGAACGCAATGCTTAGATCTCTTTGCTCTAGGAAAATGCTCTCTGACCTGCAATTCTTATGATTGTCTTCCTAATCTTCACATCTTTCTGCCTGCTTTAAGATGGTTGTGGGTCCCATAGTGACCAGAATTCTTTTTTTTTATTTTCAATTCCCCTTTCAGTCCTAGCACAACCACTTCTTTTCTCTTTATAACCTCATGAATGAAGTTTCTTCTTTAAGTCAGAATATTTTGTTTTGCTTTTATTTTTTGCTAAAGATAGCATGGGGGAAGAGGGGAAGAAGCAGCATGGTCTGGTGGTGTACAGTCTGTTGTTAGCTATCTGTTGGGGGTAAAAAATTCCAGGTAATAATACACAATTGTACCCTTTAGAGGACGATGAAGAGTCAGAAGGATTGTAGTGTTCCGGTTTTGCCTTTTCTTTGAGCAGTTGGCTGGAAGGAATACTATATTAGGAATAAGATTTAAGATATTCTACTTCTTCCTTTCCTTTGAGCAATTGCTCTCCCTTTCACAGTATCTACTGGTAAAAGAGGGAAAGGAGAAAAGAAGAAGAAAGGGAATAATACATCCGATATACTCAGGATAGCTGGGATAATTGTACTCCTTACTTCTGGTCTATTGAAAGACAGAAATGCTTTGTTTTTCCCTCTTTTTAATTTTCTGACCAATTTTGCATCCTTATAGCTGGTAATCTGAACAACTAATTTGTAGACAACAATATGTGATGTAACAACCGTCACTGAGTCCCTATCATCTTGTTTAGTGAAATGCGTTGTTTCTAATGCTTTTTAAACTATTTTTTATTCTCTTTTATAAAAAGGCCAATGTCTGAAATATGCCCTACAGTGTTTTGAATGACATGACTCATTGGTTATTCACGACAACAAACATTCTTTGCAAAATGTGAAGCACTATGAAAACATTGAAAAAAATAGCAAAAATCAGAAATGATTTCCTAGAACCAAACATTCTATTTTCTTATTTTTGGCCTTGCTGGAGAAAAGCCCAAAGCTTCACACATGCACACCGATGCTCCACTCATGAGCTACATAAGGGCTTTACTCCAGAGCTCCATCTCTGGCTCAAGTATCTTAAATTATGTTTCCTTCAGCCCCAAATCACCCTCCACTAGGACATAAAAATCTCTACTATACCCAAAGGTAAGGATGTTAGAAGTATCTGTACCATGTAGAAGCAAAATCTCTTTCATGTCTTCATTTCTCCATTATATAATATGAAGATTTCTGATCCAAATTTCCCTAAAGAATAGGACCTAGCTGGTTTTTTTTAAAAATTAAGAAGTATCACCCTAAGTATTTAATAATTTATATCATATAGACAAATGACACCAATGTTAATTAAATTTTATGCTTGATCTATTGGAAAGCAAAATAATACAGAGTCATCATTTAATTTATTATCCGGCAAACATACTAAATAATCAATCTCTCTCTCTCTCTCTCTCTCTCTCTCTCTCTCTCTTGCATCAATATAATATATTTCAAGACAAAACCCAAAAAGCAGAAGCATTTAATAACTAATTGTATATTTCCTATCACTTTATACTTATGGAACTAATGGGTTAAGTCTTATTACCTTCGCCAAAGCTCTAATCTGTCCCTATTTATTTTTTCCAGTCACGTGTCTAACAGGCCCCACTCGACTATCTATGCACAAACAGGCTTCTAGCTCCAGCCATGGTATAGTGGTATAATGGTTCTTCTATGTGTTATTCCCTCTTTCTGACAGACATTAGTGATATGGGACTGTAAAGTGACAAACTCTACTTTGGAAGAAGTTAGAATCCAGCGAACAGTATTTTTCAACATTTTGTTTATTGTCAAATTTTTTAAATTGGTAATACACAAAATTCACAATATAGCAGTATCACTTGATGCTTGAAAGTGCTAGTAAGATCCGGGCTACTGATGAGATAACTCAGAATTTTTCTTCTGTAGTTCTGGGATAGAGTTTTCAACTTTGGATTTCTACAAGTTGGTAGAATTATTGGGCATTGCTGATAACGCCTTTTGTGAGCACACTTTTGCCAGGCTACTGAGACTGTACTACTCCTGTGAACTTAATGTTCATACATTTGTTAGACTTGGGCAGAGGATTTTCTTGACTGTACAAAGTGAGATTTCAATATGTTTTTAAGCTCTGGGGATAGTCAAAGAGACCCACTGTAGAAAACTATTGCTATTGAACAGACATTCGTGTTAAACTCTAGATTACCTCTAATAACAATAAGAAAGCTCACAAATTAATATCAATCAAAGTGTTCTGTATTTTGATATAAAACAGAGACATTAAAATTCAACTTGGAGAGTTGGAGTTGTTTTTGTGTTAAAGTCATGCACTTGTCAAGTGCTAAGCTGCTATGATAATGACTATACAAATACAGTTTAACAGCAAAAATTATTTCCCCACATTTTAGTGCAGAAAAGCAGTGCTTGTGTTATTCTTCTGAGAAATCAAGAAACGTGTTCCGATGGTGGATAGAAAAATAAAACAGATTCTTTTCATAAGGAGAATTTAAGTCTTTCCGTTATAAAAAGTTTAAAACACAATCTTTTCTTAATCATATTTTATAATTTTTCTTTTCTTTTGTGCCATGGAGGAGCGGTGACAATGGGAAAAGTCTAGGATAAGGGGGAAGTGTTCTTTTATTGAAAATATTTGCACAATAACGCTGATGTTAATACCTGAATTTTGAGGCATGTGAAAAAAATCAAACAAAACACAAAAAGTATGTTATATCTGAGTTACATGAGTTGCTTCTTCTTGTCTTGGTTTTGTCTTTTGGTTTTTGGTTTTTGGTTTTTTTTTGCTTAAGAAGAAAGATATCCCAGTGTTCCTAGGTTTATCCACAAATTCTGGGGATCAAGTGATACTCCTGCCTCAGACTCTTACATATCTAGGACCATCAGTACATGCCAAAAATGTACATGTTTCCCAGAACTAAAACATAAGACTTTCTATGAAAGGATTAGGAAAACCCACTTCCTCTCTAATGTAATAATCAATATGATTTTAAATATTTTAATAAGTCATGCTCTTATAAACATAGAAATAAAGGATAATAAAAACAGCTGGTATCTTGCAATTGCAAACTTTTCTCAGTGTTATACTGATTTTCCGTAAAATTTACTACAGTAGAAACTACTGACGACAGTACTACCTCTAATGCGTTTCTTTCAGCAAGAACATGAAAAAGGGGCTGGTGAGATAGCTCAGCAGACTAAAGTACTTAGGCAAGCTCAGGGTGGTTCGAACCCCTCATCACAAGCTGCGCCGGCCACACCCACAGGCAGGCTGAGCCAGAGTCCTGGTGTAGTGGTGCATGCCTATTATCCCAGTGCTGGGAAGGCTAAAAGCAGGAAGATCATCACACGTCCGAGCTGCATAGTGAGACCCTGCAACAACCAAATACATAAAAAAAATAAAGAAAAAATATTATGGAAAAAGTCCCATCAGAAAGACAAGAGATTCGTTCTCCACAATCTCATGTGGAAGTTATTCACATAAGAAAGGAAGGGAAGTAGTGATTCCCAATCACAGTCACTACTACCTGAACAATGTTTTATCCTTTCATTAGTCCAGTTCCCAACCATATTGGCATAATCATACTCTGTGAATGTGGGTACATATAAGGTCTCTAAGTATTTTCCAAATACTTCAAACACACTGATAAGATGGAAAAACTCACTAAGAAAGCAGGTAGTTCTTTGTGCCTGACTTATTGTGTATCTTTCTTCATTTATTCTGTCCCATCTCTGGTTAAAGTCAGCTTCCATGCATCATTTTTAGCAGCACCAAAGGAATCACTGACTTATCTTCCAAACCATTTTGAGTTCCCTAAGCATGCTTTCTGGAGCCTGAAGGAATTAGAAAACTAAAAAGGATGTCACTTGCTCAATCTGCTTGCAGCAATCACTGTTTCCAACACAGAGAATGACCAGGGATCTTTCAGCTCTGCCATCTCATACACTATCCTTCTGAAGCACAAAGGAAGATGGAAATGATGTTTAACAGAAGCAGATGAAGCCATGAAGCAGAGATGCTCCAGATGGAGTGTCATGTTCAAATCGCTGTCCTGTAGCATGCAGGGAGGATAAAATGCCTGCAAGTAAGGATCCACAGCGATCATTCTCCAAGGTAGCCCCTAAGCAAAAGGCCATTGATTTAGAAGACAAGATGCTCCCAACACCAGTCCATAGTCCAAAGAAATCAGGGGCATTAAAAATGAAGAGTTGATTCCCGATTTTCTTTTTACTTAATATCTAAAAGTGTCTTAAACTAGTAATTATTCAGGTGTCTTTGTAGGAAGTGCACACACTATCTTATTCCTGAAGCCCAGGGATGATAGGAGTCATGAATTTCTTGCCTTTCTCACAAGTATTTTCATTGTCTGTACCAGTGATTGTCTGGGCCAATGGTTTCTGCCCCTGGGAACTCAACAAACCACAAATTGAAAACATGAAAATAATGTCATCCCCAATGTTCCAAAAATGGAAACACTACTTTGGATGCTACATGGAAGTCACTTGAGTGATGTGTGGATTAGTAAAACAGTCCTGAAACATTGAAAGGAAATGTTACTTGCTGTGGACATGGACTAATTCATTAGGCAGGCCTTTGATGACGGCATCTGTCCTGAACATATACATTTATTGTTACTATTCCCTAAGTAATATGCTGCAATAACGATTTCATGACATTTGCATTGTATCACATGCTTTAATAATCTAGAGATTATTTAAAGTATATGGGAGAAAGTAACTAAAGTATATGGAAATATACCTCATTATCTATATAGCATAATTATTACCTAGGACCAGTAGCATAATAATAAAATATAATATATTCTTCCATTCATTTTAAATCATATCACATATAATACTAACATAAAATAAATGCAAAATAATTACAGTATTTGTTACATATTTTTTAGGAATAACAAGGAGAAATGTTTGTACATTATCAGTACAAGCACAGTCATTAGTCTGTCTGTTTGTCTTTTTTTCTTTCGTTCTTTCTTTCATGAACTTGAGAATTTTAACCAGGGCCTTCACACTTAGCCCTACTTTTTATTTATTTATTTATTTATTTATTTATTTATTTATTTATTTAGAAACAGAGACACAATAAGTTGCCCAGGCTAAACTGGAACTTCTAATCTTCTTACCTCAGTCTCTGAGAGTGATGGGGTTATAGGCATGTGCTCCCATTACCTACTGCCACCATTTTCATCTGTGGGAATAACAGGGATTGAAGGTTGCCCATGTGTATCTACATCATGGTGTATTGTGTTACATTATGTTAGACTATAAAATATATACTAACACATAGAGCACATATTCAAGATTTGCTTCCATCTATACATGACAACAATGTATGTTGAGGATTATTGTTTACCTAACCTGTCTCAGTGATACAGTAGATTTAATTATATACATAGATTTATCTTTGGTTAATTACAAACTGATATACATTTAAAGAGATTCTGAAACTTTGCACTTGAGTGATATGCATTTCTCTTTTCTTTTGATAAATTCCTGGCAGATGAATGTATATATCAAGGACTCCTACTAGAAAGCTATTGCATTCAGTATTTTAAAAATACAAGAAGCTGCACACTGCTGAAGTTAAAAATATATGCCTCTACACCTTACTAAGTGAGTAGGTTGCTTAGCAAGCTGGTATCTCAATTCCTTCTTTTGCAAAATGAAAAAAAAATTCCTCACATAATATTTTCATGAGGCATGAAGAAATATATATCAAGCAAAATTCAAAGTTATTCACTAGTTGTATACATTTTCTCTTTCAGATTTTTATTATTATATGCTGTTCAGTTCTATAGAAAATTTATACAAGCTTGCAGTGATAGTCAATCTATGGTTGTGAAATACTTTTAAATATTTGACCCTCATGCTCAAAAGCTGAAAATTTATACCAATATCTGGCTGTATTAATCACTCTCCTGTCAATGCAACCCAATATCTGACACAATTTCAATGAGCAAATTATTTAGTCCACAGTTGCAGAGGGATTAATACATAATTGGTTCAACCCCAGGCAGAAATGGCATGTTGAGAAGCCACAGCTGAGAAAAGCTGCTTCGTTCACTGTAGTCAAGAAGCAAAGGGAGGGAGGAGGCACAAGAATCCATCCTTCAGTGCATATGCCAGTGATGCAGTCTTGCCTCTTAACTCCACATTTAGGAATTTATCAATAGACTAATCCATTGCTGAGTAGAGTTCCCTGACAATGCAATTATTTTTCAAACATCCTACCTCTGGACTCATAACAACTTAGGAGATATTTTAGATCTAAACTACCATTGCTATGCTTTTTTACTTCTTCTTAATGAAGTAGACCATCTCATTTTATCTATCACTTTGAGCTACTCATTATAACTGAGTTTTTTTTCTTGTTTTTTTATGTATTTGGTACTGGGTCTACAAGGTCTACAGCTTCTCACAACATAGATCAGACTCATACTGACTCTCCTGTCTTCAGCCTCCTAAGTGCTGGGATTACAGGCACATGCCACCACACTCAGTCTCTATCACTCGCTCAGCAAGCCCCGGGGACAGGGCTGGCATGGCACACCTGGGATGGACCTGGCCCCTGTGCTCTGCTTCAGCAGGTACTTTAGTCTTTCTAAGCGATATAAGCAGCTCCCTTTTCCTTGTTTTATTATGACTTTATTCCATTTCAAGGATTAGCAAGCTGAATTCCATCTGTCATATACTGATTATTTTTTATTAGACCTAATTTGTACTTAATGTATAGTTCATATTTCCTCCCAAATGTGTTTGAGATGATTAACTTCAAGAGTCTTGTCTGCAGAGAAAACAAACATCGGTTTAACTTGAGGTCTTTTAAAAATCATGATTTATTTTGCTATATTTGTCTAACTTCCATCTTACTTTCCTCAATTTTTGTCTTTAACAATTTTCTATTTCCACTCTTTAATTTTATTTATTTATGTATTTATTTGGTACAAGGCCTCACTTCACAGCTCAGACTCATAGTGATACTCCTGTCTCAGCTACCCCTGCACTGAGATTATAGGCATGTGCCATCACGCCCAGTTTCAGTGCCAGCAAAGTACGCCTGGAGTTCCCGGGCAGTGAGTCATGTGGTACCGGCAATCCAACTTGGGTCTTTGCATTTATGGCAAAATGAAACAAAACTTCACAGTTGGTATTGTTATCTTCAAAGTCATTATAGTAATGCAATAAATAAAGTTTTACTGAAACACAGCCAAGCTCCATTTATGTACCGTGCTGTCTATGATTGCTTTTCTGTTCTAGTGACGGTGTTATTTCTCATAGGTTTTATGGTTTATGAAGCCTAAACTATTTATTATCTAAACATTTAAAAAACAACAAAAGAGGTGTTCACATTGCTTCATAGTGGTTCTTCCTGAGCTTGAAAGCCAGGTTTCTACCCTGCATCTTTGGATATAAATAAAGGTAGCACCTTGAATTATCCTTTATTTCAGGGGTCCTCAGAGCCAACATGGACAGGTACTGATGCACACTCTTTCAAAAACCAGATTGCACCACAGGAGGTAAACCCGAAGCGACTGAGCAAAGCTTCATCTGTATTTACTGTCACGTACCATCACTAGCCTCACAGCCCCAGCTCCACCTTAGCTCATTAGGAATTAGATTCTCATGCAGCAGAAACTCCACTGTGGACTGGGCATGTGAAGGACCTAGGATTCAAGCTGTTCATTAGAACCTAGTACCTGGTGATCGGAGGCAGAGCTGAGGCTGAGATGCAAAAGTGGGCACAAAAAACAGATTAATGTTAGCTGAAAGGCTTCACTGCACAGAGACCATCGCAAACTCAATCCTTGCAGACTCATAGCAAGACCCAATCAGGGAGTGGCAAGCCACAAATAAAGTGCATCTGGTGGCAGACATTAGAGTGACAAATGAATTGATTCACTTCAATTGTATAGCTGCATCTTATAGCAGTCTTTAAATCAGAATTTGGCATGTTTTTAGTCGTCATGTAGGCTGCCCATTATTAATTTGTTCATTCCCATCCCTGTCTCTTTCCTGCACTCCACACTTGTCTCTGTTACAGCTTTGTAAGCACACAAGCTAACCACAGCTAAAATGAATAAAATTAAATTTTCACTGAAGAAACTTTTGAAGAGTAGGAAAGACCCAATGATAAAAAAGCAAAAGACTGTAACACTGCCAATGGAACAAAAAACCATGCATTTAAAAGAAAATACTGAGACTTACTTAAATTTTGCATTCATTACAGCAGGTAATTTACATTCTCTGAGCTTGCTTTGTATGGTTTTTGGCAAGTGCCAAACTAAGGAAGCTGTGAATCCTTCATAAACTCTTATCATATCAAAATTAAACATCCTGGATTAAAATGAAAGTATTTGAAGTTTAACAAAATGAACATGAACACAAGTAAGTGCTGAAGGACACCACTTCATCAAATGTGTCTGTAGTGAGAACATTAGACTTAGTGGCTAATTGCACATAGCATTTAGGAGCGGCAGTTCAAAAGGTGACACATGATATTCCTTTGGCAGAGACCATAAATAGACAAACTGATGAAATAGCAGAAAATACTGACGCAAAATTTTTAAACAGCATTAATGAGTCATAGGTTTGTGTAATCCGGGTGGATGAGTCTACTAATGTTCTAAACAAGGCAACAGTGCTTAATTTTTGCAATATATTTTCAAGATACCAGTGTGTGAGGATGTGTTACATATAATTCTGTTTCCAACCAACAACATAACTGCACAATTTTTGAAGTCTTTGAATGGTTACATATCTGGAAATTTGTATCACTCATTTTGCGTTGGTAAATACATGATGAAGCTGTTGTCATGAATAAATGGCTTTGTTCTTTCCACACACTGGATTAAAAAGGTTGTTTTTGAATGTGATTCTATATTCTGTGTTATCCATAGAGAAATACTGGCTAGCTCCAGTGTAACATTTTGCAGATTAGGATTAAAGTTGTCAATACCATTGTAGTGTACACTCTTAAGTCTGTTCACGTATCTCTGTGAGAAGATGGACAAAGAATATACCTATCTTCTTCTATACAGAGATACATGATAGCTTGTGAAGGTAGATGACTGGCTAGGTGATCTGAGTTCTGAAAACTGATCAAGAGATGCCCTCTACAGAAAGTCACCCCTGGTAGCACATAGTGGTGGAAACAGATTACAAAACTCCCTTACTCGTGTGACACAGACACTTTGCTCAACAGTCTGTCCCTATGACACCTGTGTTCAAGTCAGTAGCTAAAGTGTCTGGGTTTAAAAGTAAGATGGAACTAGGTGAGTAACAAGTGAGCATTGAAGTTGTAACATGTTGTAAACATTAGCAGGGATTTTGACAGAGACATCCAGGGCGTTCTTTCTCCAAGGAGGCGCCTATTCACCTACCTCAGCCTTCAAGACTTTGAGCATTATTTTCCAACAACAAAACAGCCTCATTCTGAAAACTGATTGGTGAATTACTCAGGTAAAGGGACTATGCTAGAAGAACATCAGATGCTCAGGAATGCTAATAGTTATAGGCTTTATATGTTTATAAATGTATAAAAATATGTTTAAGGCCACTTTACATGTTCATATGTTCCAGTCAAGCTGGGTTCTGAGAGTGCTGCAAGCACAATACACAGCCTGTTTCCATTTCCAAGATGTTTTCTTTGTGAAGCAGGATTCGCTGCAAAGTCAGCAATCTAAACAAAATTATAGAGCTAGCTGCATATAACCAACATAATTTGGATGTCATTGTCACCTATCTCCCCTAAATGAGAACTTGTAGTTGATAGGAAAAAAGCTGAAGGCTCCCACTGATTCTATGTTATGGTGAGTTTTATAATAATAAAATTTAATCATAATAAAAAGAAAATGTGTAAGAAATGTAATGCACTTTAACCTTCCCCAAACTATCCCCCTTTGGTCCATGGAAAAATTGTCTTCCAAAGAACTGGTTGCTTATGCTGAAAATGTAGTCTGCTTCCATACCATAGACTTTACATGGAGCTTATGTCACATTTTAGGTGAATATGAGTGTTTTAGTATAGAGGGCCACCCAGATAGCTGTAGAGGGCCAGCCAGATAGCTCAGTGGACTAGAGCACCTGCTTAGGCAGACGCAGTGACCTGGGTTCGATCCCTGGTGCGCCATGCTGGCCTTACCCCCTGTGTGGAGGTGCACACCTGTAGTCCCAGTGCTTGTGAGGCTGAAAACAGGAGGATCAATAGGAGCCCAATGGAAGATGAGACCCTGTACACCCTGTACTAAATTTTTAAAAAAGAAGATATAAACTGTAGAAAATATAAATGAACAAGAAACACATGAAGGTTTAACCCTACTCCCATCACATATTCTTAAGAATTTTGTCATTTTGCTGGCAAAGTTACATTCAGTTTTCCAGACAATTTCAACTAACACATTATCCTAGACCATTATTTAAATCCATACCAAATCAACATAAGAAGTGTTCTTCTTCTGTACACCATAAGACTTTGGAAAAACAAACATTACACAATTATATTTTCATATTATAATTAAAGGCTTATGGATCTGTCCAATTTTTTAAAAGTGTGGTCACTTTTACATTGGTGAGTCTATTTTGCATTTCTCTTAATACACCCATTATCAAGTAAAGAGTGGGCCTTGCATTAAATATTCATTAAATGAATTAATGAAGAATGGACTCACTGTTAGTCTTAGTCCAGGTCATTTAACTTTCCTCTGCATTAATTTAACCACCATATATAATATTTTCCCATCCTTTCACAAGGTTAATGCCAAAACCTCACCCTAGTTTCAGGTACTTAATAACTTCACTTCTTATGCATCATACTGGGTCATTGCAGACAGCGCTTTGCTCTAAATACTAAAGATCATTTCTTTCACCAGATTAGATTTATATTTTTTTAATAAGGCATCTACTACTGTACAGCAAATCAGTGAGCATAATTGTCCTCTCCCTACCCCATCTCTGATTCTTTGTACTATTTAGGGAAGCAGAAGGGTGGGGTTATTAAATCTGATTACCATATTCACATTGCTTATTTGCTTAGCAAATAGTTTTACTTATTTATTTAGTATTGTAGGAAGGGTCTACAGGGTGTTCAGGGTCTCACAAGTAGATTGAACTTGGAGTGATCCGCCTGCATTCAGCCTCCCAAGGGCTGGGATTACAGATGGGTGCCACTATGTCCATTTTCAATCCCTGTCTCAGTGTGCCCCGGGGGCGGGGCCATGCATCTGCCTAAACAGGCACTTTAATCTGCTGAGCCATTTGGCTGACCTTGCCTAACATATATTTAACTAAGACTTGATCTGAAACAAGTGTTGTGCTGTCTTGAAATACCATCCCCTTCAACACACTGTCCTTCCAAACCAGAGGAACCCTACCCATGAATACAATGTATGTGAATCCTGTGAAATGATATATTTGAAATTGTTCTCTTTCAAGGAGAAAAATGAAACAAAGTAAAGACAGACAGGTATCACATGCTAATCCATTACGTGACTCCTCAAGGCTACATAGCAGTTTTTATCTTTAATATAATCTTCACGGAATGCAACATCATAAGATGATTAAATTAATTTCCTACAAATGTGTATGAAAATCTTAAGCTCATGAAAATTCTATGGGTTTATTTTTAAAATCGATTCATCCAACTGAAAATTTTATTGTCCCACCTGAACCTTTATACACTTTATTCTATTTTACAGAGCATAGGTGGTTTCTTTTACTCAAAAAGTATCTAGTAATTGTGCCAGTGGGAATAACATTGCATTTGTAGAGATTAACGCATTACCCTTGCTCTGTTTTTCCTCTTCTGGTTATTCCCCTTTTTG
This sequence comes from Octodon degus, assembly GCF_000260255.1. Classification (NCBI taxonomy): domain Eukaryota; kingdom Metazoa; phylum Chordata; class Mammalia; order Rodentia; family Octodontidae; genus Octodon; species Octodon degus. Next base: position 6,909,980 of record NW_004524594.1, on the reverse strand, counting down.
AAAAATAAAACCTACCTCTACTGTTTGAAAATTATTTTAACCGGTGTCTTAAATGTTAACTGTGAATTCCAAAGCACTCAGATCGTTCACATTTAGTAGCTTTGCGAATGCATTTATTTGCAGGAACAATTTGAGCTACTCATCTGTAACTCATACAGTTGGTGTTTGAAACCTAATACTATTACTTACTAGTAGCTAACCTTGGATTAGGCTTTCTTTATCTACAAAATGGGAATGAATGAATTTACTCAGTAAAGTTGTTACAGGGGTAAATGTGATACACTACATAAACTAGCCCAGTCCCCAGCATTTGACTTTATGCTGCCAAGTATTCTTATGCATCAGGGTATGTGACTGATGAAACTGAAAGAGAATATCACGCTCAGGGTTTCAGTCTCACCTATGTTCAACTGATCTTCTTTCCTGGATTGAGAGAAATAGAGAGATAAAACTTTATGATGCTAGCAATATTTTTTTTTTTGTCAGCTCAGCCCACCCTGGGGCCAGGGCTGGCACAGGATGTGGTGCCGGAGATGGAACCACAGTCCCTGCATGCTTGCCTAAGCAGGCGCTTTAGAACACTAGGCTATATGCATTTTTGGCAAGATCACTCTTGCCGAATATGCATTTTAATATTTACATTGACAAATAATAATTCTATATTTTTTTATAAAATGTAATTTTTTAAATATATGTTCAAGAAGAAAGAACTTGTTTATGGTATAACTTTTAGCAATTATACTTATAAACATATGAGCTTTGAACTTCAAACACCTGAATATTCAGACAGCATTTATCAGACATGGTGCCAGTGAAGATACACATATGGCAAATAAGCACATGAAAAGACATTTGAGAACATTTATCATTCATGAAATGTCAGTTGAACAAACACCTGACTTTATTTTGAGGAAGGGGAAGGTATGAGCTAACAATATCTGTACTCTTTTACTCGGGGAAATTGTATACAAATTAGAGGACAAAACTTTCCTTGCTGATTTTAATTTCCTTGTGGACTTTTACTGAGCAATCCAAGAAATAACAAAGAGACTCAATCTTGAGCTTGCTCCCTGACTGGTATAGCCAGCACACTACTTAGGACCCCATACTGTTGATGTTTGAATTTTAGTTCTATTATTTACTCCAACTAATAACTTTGGCTGAGATATTCTTCCTCCAAAAATGAGGAAATTAATTTGCCTAGGAAAGTTGTAGAAGAAAATGGGATACAACTCATAAAATACTGAGCCTAGCCCCCACAGCGTGATAGTTATGCTGTCTCTACTCTTACGTATGTTATGAAGCTTTCCATCAGGAGCTGCATTCCCATCCCTCTGTGACATGGCTTGCTCAGTTCTGGGGTCCGCATCAACATAATATAAAGCTGATTATTTGGATAATGGAGAAACTTTTCTACGACTGGATGCAGCAGAGTTCCTTCCAGTGAAGTTTTCCTTTCTTGTTGGTGAGCAGAGGATAAGGTGCAAGAAAAATAAAGCAAAAGTGAAAGACTGTCACTCCTTTATGTTTACAGAAGCTAGAAATGTTTTAGTGGCAATTGTCAATAAAAATTAAAACATGAAAAAAACCGTGGTGGGGGGTGAAAGAGAAGAGTGAAGTGAATGGTGCAAGTGAAGATTTGATGTGGTGCTCAAGGAAATCTGATTCCAGGTCAAGGAATCCATGGAGCAAAGGAAACTAGTGGTGTCCCTGAGCATATGTGGGATGGGTTGAGAAGTGAAAAAGTACAGATTTCCTAGGGTTGGCTTTATTCTTGCATGGGGTTTCATGAGAAGGAACCAAAGTTTGTTTAATAATGTTGGGTGTTCTTTACAAGAGTGGAGGGGAAAAAATCAAGAAAGAAAAATCAAAGTAGTTGGGAAATCTGCTTGGCAAAATAGGAAATCCTCTTTAATTTCACTAAAACAAGATCAGTTGAAACTTTCCATCAAGATCATACAATTTTCTGTGTCTCATGTTCTTGTTTCAATAGAGAAAGTACAATTTGTTGTCTTTTTATAAAAAAGGTAGAGTCCAATCAATGTTCAAAATGCATTTATCTGTACAGGTCTAAGACAGGCGTTATACATCTCACAATAGAAGGCACATGTCTTTCTTTAATGGACATTCACTGAGATGGAATTGTGCCCTTATGTATAATTTTTCTTCTTACAAAAGTGCACTTTCTCTGTGCTAGCACCACAGTCAGAATCTGACTCCAAGTGCCACAAAATGCCCTTTTCTCAGAAGCCACCCAGGAATAATCATTCACTGTTCTCTTTCATTCCATTCCATTCCATTTGTCTAAAAACATATATATTTTTGGTACATTTCGAATATTTTTCCTTAAGTCTTCATATTTGTCAAACTGTAGTTCCAGTAACAAATTTATAGTACATTCGAAAAAGAAATCTCAGTTTATTGGGAAATGGTACTATAGTAGGTTTGATCACAATACACTATTATGTTCCAACAACTAGAATGTTTTTCTCCAAATTTAATCTAAATAGCACTTACTGTTTCTTAGGCATGTCCCCTTATATATTGAAAACATCAGGCATGGTGATTGTATTTGTTTCCCCTTATTAATAAAGCAAAGTGTTATTCTATGATGCAGAGAGAAAATGACCTAAGAAATATTGATGGAGAGCCTTCTAGGAGTCTTTATTCTCTCTGATGCACACAAAACGAATACAACCAGCTTTATTTCTTGTTTCCATTAGTAAGGCTTACATACATACCACTTCACAAAATATTCCTTTGCAATTTGGGTTTCTGAGCAGAGTCTGCTGATTTTACGAGTTTTTGCTGTCCATTAACTCTGTAAGAGAAGGTCTTTCCTCTTACGAAAGCAATGAGCGGGTTTCTCCTTCGCTTAGTTCATCATTAACAAAACAGTCTGTTAAACTCCACCTGCAGAACCCTGATTATGGGTGATAATATAAAAGTAGCTAATGTACACAACTGACATTATTGGGGAAGTATCTTCTTATGCGGTAATCAAAGTCTCACTGGAGTAGAGAGAACATGCTGTCCACATGAGAAAGGAAAAGAGCTTAGTGAACACCCTCATGTCTACATCAGGAGTTAGACCTCTACTGACAGAACATACACATGCCACTGTTTTCTTTCTTTCTGTGTGTGTGTGTGTGTGTGTGTGTGTGTGTGTGTGTGTGTTTTAGAGTCTACAGGGTCTTATACATAGCTTGGACTCATAGTGATCCTCTTGTGTTCAGCCTCCCAAGAGCTGGGTTTACAGGCACACGCCACCACACCCAGTCTCAATTGCCCTCTCAGTGTGCTCTTCCAGGGGTGGTGGCACAGCAGGCCACTGTTCTCATGTTGTATTAAAAGGTTATTCTCCTAGAATCCCATAACAATGTCATGAGAGAGGGCTGGGCATGTGGCTCAGCAGCACAGCATCTGCCTGGCAAGTGCAAGGCCCTGAGTTCGATTCTCAGTACAAGAAATGCAGGGGGATGAACAGACACAAAGCAGCATCCTTCCTTTATAAGTGAGTAATCTGACTGAAGAAAATTACTCATTAGTCCTGAATTGACATTTCAGAACATTTAGACACAAAGCCTTCTGGTTCAGCTTTCTACATTGTTTAAGAAATCATTAAATGCCATTGTCACAAGAATGCTATCATTTTGGTCAAATATAGATCAGCCACACTGTTATATTAGGTTACACAATTCTCTACTTAGATTAATATAAACCTAAATTTTCAAAAAGAATGAGTTGTGAAACAAAATTCCATTTAATATTTAGAAAGAAAAGAAAAAAATACTTCATATTACTCATAAATAACTGCCTTATATTAAGTTCTCTACAAAAATTTTTACCTGAATCATATCCTTTACTTCTCATTACATATCTAGGAAGTAGTTAATTCTATGTGGGGACAGCTTTCATTCACTCTGACATCTTCACTCTTGTCTACGGACTCTCACTAATGAGTGTCTTTATTCATTTTCCTCATCCCTGGGAAAAGCACTGAGCACCCACAATGGAATTCTCACAGCTTTTGAAATGCCAGTCTGTGGAGAGCAGACTGAAGTGTGGAAGGGCAGGGGATGTGCTTCTGCCTAGGCCATGGTTGCCTGCTGGGAACTAGTGGAGAGGGAAGATCTGGGCAGGGAAGATCCATCTGCCCAGATCGTGCCCCCAGTGAACAGCCTCTGTCCAAGCCCAAGTGCTTAATAGCTGTGAACTCATCAGTGCTCTAGTCCACTAATCAGGATAGCAGCCTTATGGTCAACTCACCTTCAAGGTTTTAGTGGTTACCCCAGAACCAAATCACAGATTTTATGAACTCCCTGTCCTCTGTCTATTCTTTGTACAATTCTCCTTGACTTCAGGTTCGTAGAATATGACAAGCCTTCCTCCCCCAGGTCCACGAGCAGTAGGAGGTTACAGAGGTTAATAGTCTCTAGATAGCATACCAACCCTGGTCCCTTGTCAGTACATCACCTGCACCTTTGTGAATACTGCCTGACAGACCCACGTTACATTTTTATATTAATTTATAGAGGAAAAGCTGATATTCAAAATCAGAGAGGTAACAAATGTCAGAAATTAGACTTAAAAATGTCTTGTATCAAATCGTAGCCCACACTAATCTGCTGTTTTCTGTTCATTCTCATTCCAGGATATACATTTGGATATAAAATCCTAATTTTCACCCCTGTTTTCTCTGAAGTCTTTGATAGCCTGATGGTCTATAAAGATGAAAGAAAATAATTCCTAGATCAGTAGGCAGCACTCATAATATCCTCAGCTACCATCGGAGAAAGTATGATTTTATGAACCTGGATCTAGTTAGCACAGAAAAAAAGATATTAAAGTCATTTATAAAATGTGAAGATGGTAATTCACCTCTAAAATGCACCCATTTGTGCCCCTAAAATTTTTCAAACAGAGAAGATATTTCAAGAAATTTCCATAATGTAAAATTTCAACACCAATGTAATGTACGTCTGGCGTGACTTTAGGGTTCATAAACAGGTAGTGCTGTACAGGATTATAAAAGTTACCAAACTCAAAGGATCACTCTGAAGAATGAATAATCTTTGGATATCATTTTGTATGTATAGGATTTTTCTTCCTTCTGGGGAAATATTAATGTCAATAAATCCATTCTGTGAGCCAATCAACAAAGGAAAATAATAAAGTACTGTGTCTTATGGTCTTAAAGTCAGAAAGCATTACAGTCCATGAGTAATAAAGTAATAAAGTTCTTTTCAGTGAAACAGTACATCCTAATTTCCCACATGCATCTTCATACTCTGAGTACCTTTCCAGGGTCCCATTGCTTACCCAAATGTAACCTTTCCATGTTGCTTCAGCATGGATCCTTTTCTTTCTGCGCAGTGACAGAAACTCTCTACTCCTTTAAAAGCTAATATGAGAAAATTGTCCTCCCCACGACAGCTTTATTAATTATACCAAATCTTGTGCTACCATAGCTCCTTGTACATTTCTTACTTGTTAGGTATGACGGGTATGCAGCAGTCAACTAGCTGGACACTCTGTATAAGCAATAATTGCTTTTGGTTTTCTCATCTCCGCATCTGTAGAACATAGTATATGTCTCACGCTGTTGGCTTAATAAATATAAATGAACCAATTTGCAAATGAAGGAACGGTTGAAAGCTTAGAGTGGAGAGCAGAATATTTCCAACATTTAATTGAAAAAGCAACTGAGAAACCTCAAGTCTTAAGTGCTATGTTGAATCACTGCAGGTTTTGAAATAGATATAGAATAAATTTATAAGAATTAAAGATTTATAAGAGTGCTCCGGGCAATAAAAATCTTCATGTTTAACTAGCTCACCATCATCACTGAATTCATTTGCTGGATATTCTATCTTGTGGCATACTGTTTCGTTTTCCTTATGGTGCCAGGGATAGAGCAATGAAGGCCTCATTTCTTTCTTCTCCTGTGACTTCCCACTGCGTGCACTACAGTTCACTAGACAGGGGTTCCAAAGATACTAGGTTCTGACCCCTAGAACTTTCAAATGTTGACCCATTTTTTAAAAGGATCTTTGTAGAGGTGGTAAAGTAAGACCTTTAAGATGAGATAAGCCCCACTTTTCTACATGAGCCCTAAACACCACCACAATTATTCTTGTAAAAGTTGAGCAAAGGAAGATTTGAAACACAGAAAAGCAATAGAATGCATAAAAACAGACACAGACAAGGGCTGGTGTGGCCACCATGAAAAATCCAAAACCATTAGTCAACAGAGAAAGAAATACCAAGCAAAATATGTAACCTAGAATTTCTGGAGGCACCAAAGTCTTATTGAAACACTGATTTTAGAATTTGATCTTCTGAAATATGAGAAAATAAATTTCTGTAATTTAATACCACCAAGCTGTGGTAGTGTGCGACAGTAGTCATAGGAGATGAATAAATCTACAGCTACAACTCTTGCCTTGTGTGAAGAGCTGTCTCACAATTCATACACAACATATTTATATATCAGGCACTGTTCTAGGTGGTGCAGATGGAGAGAGAAAAAAACCATTATCTGCAGAATATGTATCCTTTTAGGCACTTATGTTCCAACTGCACTGCCTATTACCTTTGTATTTATTTCATTATGGCCCTGCTCATGTCATATTATAGTTTGTTTTTAGGTCTATCATTCCTTCATAAGAAGTCCCTTATGTCCTGAGTCCTCACTGACCTTGAATGGGTAGGGCCAAAATGTCGGCTGTCCTTGTAGTCTTTCTTTTTCACTAATTTTTGGTAGGCAAACTTAAGTTGTTAACCCTCCAGAAGAGAAGCTTAATGATATTATTACCCTACAATATAGGCAGTTGAGCTTAACCTTGCTATCTGAATATCAAACATCCTAGACATAACATGGAACAAGTATTTTCCATCAAGCAATGATATGTTAAACTTTAAATCCCTACAGAATGTGAAGAAAAACAAAAAAATATATAAAATAACATTCTGCAACTCACTGGTATCCCAAATTTTCTGATCAAGGATATTATGGGGCTGCAGAGGAAAAAGATTGACGATATATAATGTGCCTAAGGAAAGTCACCTAGAAAGAAAACATTCTGTCAGGTTTTAAGAGAGAGCAAATTGGTCAAGCAATGGCTATGACTCATCTACATGGCTGACACTGACAAGAGATCTAAAAACTGTGATGCAGGGTTTCAGAGTAAATCCTGAGTGGATTTGACTGACCTTATCAGATACAAAAGATACATTTCTTGTTATATAGGTCTTGCTTTATCTTGGTTTAACCATCCAGCAGAAAAGTATAATAATAAGGTATGTTAAGTAAAGCCATATTAATATACTGAGCTGCAAAGGGCTCAAATCAACAACTTCTGGCATTTCCAGTCCTACGGATAACCCACTACTATTATGGACTAGTGGACTATATTGGATTATTTTTTTAATTTGTGTAGCTACAATATTTAAATGGCAATGGAGTACCCATCTCTGACAAAACTGAACAAGAAAGGGGGATATAAATGAAAGACCATTTTGTAGTGAAATATGAAGCATATATACATATACATATGTATATACAAAATTGGATCGATATACAGCTATTTTCTCTTAATTCAATGAGAAGAAAAATGAGTACTAATATTGTTTAGGTGGCCAGGGAGATGGTTCAGTGTAATAAGTGCTTCTCTGGCAGGGGATTGAATTCAATCCCCAGTTCTGAAAAAAAAAAAGTGTTTGGACAGGATATCATGTCTGTATCTTGTACTATGAATAACTACTATGAAGACAACAATATCTAATGTATTATTTACTGTAACTGTCCAACTGATCGGTTTTTGAAACTGTCTCATTGCTATTTGTTTCTCAGTAAAATTAAAAAAAAAAAGAAGTCCCATTTTCTTCTTCGCATTTTCCCTAGAACATTGCACTGTGTCTGCTTTAGGAGACACGCTCAGAATATATTTAGAGAATTAAATTAAATGGAATCATAAAAATTCAATAAAGATTTCAAAAGAACAAAGACAGTGTGTGTAACTCCATATAAGGCAAATTAGAAATGTGTGTTCACTCTGGAAGATGACAATATTAATGACACTCTGACAGACATTCTGGAGAACATTTCATAACTGTATACATAGGAGAATGAACTGATATTACCAAGAAAGAAAAATGCCATCATCATCCTAAAATGCACTGAATTATCCAAGTGAGACAGTCATTCCCATTGAAAGGACATTGCAACGATCCCAGAACAGTGATGGTGGGGTGCACTGCTTTAGCCAAACAGCCTTTCTTAATTTTTCCTATGAGAAGGCAAATAAGTAGAGCAACCCAATCATTCAATAACTGAGCTGCTGAGCATTTTTATGGGAGTCTGAGCAAGTGACACATGCATTTTGTGGTTTAAGGAAAGTACAATGAAGTGGGGATATGACAAATAGCAACAATAGTTGTGCTGGCTGATAGGAATTATAGACTCAGAAGTCCTGATGGTAATGTGACATGTGATGATTCATGTCAAACAAGTCATTCTTTTTTTTTTTTAGCTTTTCTCTAGAGAAGGACAAGCCCTAAATACTTAGTTCCTGCACCCTTGCCAATTACTTCTTGAATGAATACTTGGCTTGATTCCTGCCAGTATCATTGTGGAATTAGCTAAAGGATGATGTGTGAGAAGTCATAGCTCCAGAATTTCAACTCCCTGTGAACCTAGGAGTTGCAAGCTCACTGGAACTGGACTGCGTGACTTCACTTTAAGTTCCCCTAGCAAGAGCAATTGTATATAGTATGAAATATATTATAATGTATGTAAGCTATTATAATGCATACTATAGGGTTCGGGAGACGGCTTAGTGGTCTAAGCACCTGTATGGGAAGCGCAAGGTCATGAGTTCGATGTCTTGTAGTGCATGCAGTGCAGGCCCTGGAAACCCAGTTGTGCTGTGCTATCCCAGGAACCAGACATAGTGGTGTACCCTTGTAATGCCAGCGTTGGTGAGGCTGAAACAGGAGGAACACTACGAGTCCAATCTGAGTAGTGAGACCCTGTATCTAAATAAATAAATAAAATTGTAATGTGTGTTATGTTATAATTTATACTATATATAATGCTTATTGGGATCTATTCATCTTCAGATCTTGTTGCATAGTAAGCACACTGTCTTTAACTAAATTCAGTTGCTATTGCATCACATCAGGCTAATGAAGAGTTCAGGGCTGCCTGACTCAATTACAAGGAGTGCCTGATTAATTTCCTCCCTGAATGGCAATCCAGAAATCAGTGCCTCGCTGCTGCTCCTCGAATGATAGGCTCTTCTCATTAAAGACTCCACTGCAAATGGCTCTCTGTCCTTTTCTTACTCTGCCATTCTTCAGTGAGGCTGTGCTTCTAGATATTTTTGCACAAACTCACAGGACTTTTTCAGATGGGATGCCTCATGAAACTAATCTCCCTCTGTTAACTAGTCAATCCTTACTCTCATTTTGAGTTGAGACAACTATGTAAGATTTTTAATAGTTTTCCAAAATAAAACTCAAATCTTCTCACCACATAGATGCTTCCCCCTTGCGCCAACCCGTTCCAGGAATGGGATACCATAAATCTAGAGTTTAAACAAATAAAGCATATTCTGTGTGATGACTCAGAGGCTGGGAGAAGCAGAGTTCTGAGTCAGAGGAAGGAGTTTAGCATTTTGTAGACAGATTTTTCTGTTTTGTTATTCAGCCTTGTGTAGGATTTAATGATCTGATTCAACTCTTTTTAAAACCCACGGACCCATCTACGCAAAGCAAAAATAAACAGACTTGTTAAAAAAGAGGGCAACAATAGAAGGAACAGGAGCATACACGTTGGTCTACCCCGCACCACTGCGAACACACGGAGGAAGAGCTCCTGATGTTGAGCTAGGAAAGGACATAGTGACCCAGGGTGACCCCCCAACATCCACCAAAAATAGCCAGTTCTGTCATTTAACTATGATGCAATGCTAATTTGCTTGTCACCTTACATATTAAGGACTAAATGGCTTGATACTTTGAGTGTGTCAGGAGGAGAGGGAAGGGTTATCATCTCTGTCAATGTTCTGACTGTCCTTTTCTACAACCAGGTTAAAGAAATTTGAATTCCCACTCGGCATTAGTAAGTCTCTCCTTATTCTATGAGGGACACATTGTTTCTCAAACACTAGGAGGCAGTCTTTGTTTTTGGCACTGCACATAATTTAATGCATATGCCGCAAAAAGTGACCTGCACTTAGGGAGTGTACACTACAAAAGGTGTAAGAAATAAGCCAATTTTCCTCAGAGTTAGAAGATTGCAAGGCTCACAGAAAAGACAAACACAGGAAGAAATAGATGAGGAGTCAGGACAGGAGCCTTCAGCATGACATATAATAGTAGGGTAGCTGGTGCTAATTAAGACATGGAGGAGAGGGGCACAAGAATAAAAGAATTAAGGTATTTTGTGTACATTAGCAAGATCTCCATGAGAAATGCAATAATTATCTACCACAAATGTGTACTAATAAAATGTAAAACTTGAGAACAAGAAATGAAACTTCCTTGACTTAGTTCCCCTACGTACCCATAAAAAAGGTTAAATATATATATATAGCATTTATATAGCCCAAGTCAGTAAGTGAAGAGGTCCTGCTGTCCTCCCCATTTTCCTGGTGAAGTGGCTGAGCAAAAGAAGTTAGCAAGCAGCAGGTCCAGAGCTTCATCCCTGAGAGCCTGATTTTAGAACACATTATCTTTGGCTATTATGACATGATGCATCAGTTTGAAGACTGTAAGCTTATCTGGAATTTTGAGGCATTTCTGAAAGTTAAGCCTTAGACAGGATCCAATGAGAAGCACCATTGCTGTGTCTCAAGAGAAACACAAGGAATCTGGCAGGTCCCCTGTTCACTAAGCTTAGACCTAATGGCCACAGGAAGAGAATAGTGAAAGGAACTTAAACCCTGAAGCTCTCTCCTCTACTTCTTAAAAGAAATGGGGCAACTTACACAGTTGTTCCAACGAGGCAGAGGTTATAGGGGCATGTTTGGTAATAGGAGATGGGAATGTATTGCACATTTCATAGCTATGATCAAAGCTATCACTCTGGGACCAGGGAGGTAGCTCAGTAGGATAAGCACTTGCCTGACAAGTGAAAGGGCCTGAGTTCAATTCCTAGTTCCACAGAAAACAAACAAAGCTATCGTTCAGATGGGTGAAAGCAAATCTCATGTATATGAGGCCCTAGTTTTCATTCTCAGCATCAGAATAAGTGTGTACATAAAATTACCAAATATTTTCACAATACCACCTCATGAACATCAAACTCAATGCACAGGGAAAAAAATACATACATATGGTGTAAGACCACAGAGTGAATAGAGCCAATAGAATATTTTAACAGCTAAAATTCTATTGCACCTTTTGGATCTTATATACGCTTTCAGTTCCTTACGCTGGGGAGACAATACAATGTTACATGCGTGAGTCTGGTTTATTTCACTTATGAAGATGGTCTCTAAGGTACGATAGATATAGTGAGAGGAAAAGAAATTTCTCAAAGGGAAAAAACAACTAGGATGAGGAAAAAGAGAAAAGAAAAAAATAGGAAGAAAAGATACGCATATATATGTACACATATACATATACATGCATACGTATATGTACACACACAAGGTAGCAGAGATAACTGTACTACTAATTTTTATTATCTCATTGAAGGAACAACTAGTGGCTGTATTGTTTGATCGGTTTTGCATGCCTACATCTTAACCTGAGGAACAACTTTGAAGATAGCAATAAACAATATAACAACCATTGTTAATTTCCTATCATCTTTCATGAAATCCTGTGCCATTTTTTGTTTTCTTCACTTTAAAATAAAAAAAAATAAAAAGAGACTAAAAGTCTGTTTGCAGATATTTAAGAACCAGATTGTATTCATAAGGCAAGAACTGTTTTTTAGTAAAGACAGAAGCAAATATTGGTAATTAGAAGGATGATTTCTACAATTAGAAACTCGGTAGCTGGGCTGGATGGCAGGAGAGAAAAGGCTAATGAATAAACAAGAGACTGAAGGGAGAAGCAAAGCCACAACTTGCTAAAGCTTAGAGAAAAACTTAGAGACCTGGAGGGCTGTCCCAGGAATTTGAGAATCAGCAGAAAGAAACAATAGGTAGAATTTAATTTTAAGATAATATAAACAAGAACAATAGCAATAGTATAATAGAACAAATTTTTTTCTGATTATGTGTTATTTAAAGCTTTACATGTACGATTTTACTTATTTGATTTACATTTCACACAAGTTATAATATCATACATATTTCAAATAATGAAACCTGGGAAAGAACATACCAAAGCTAGGAATTTCATGCAAGAAAGGCCAGACAGATTTATAAAACGATGAACTAAGAATGTCATACGTGGCCACGGTTGGCCAAACATGCAGCAATCATTACAGCTAAAGCTAATTTATAAATGTGCTTGAGATAATGGGATATCACAGAGTCATGACAATGACTAATGTGGAAAAAGTATATTAATGAAAAAGGAAATTTCACACTATAAAGATGCTTTCATATAAAGATTTATATAAAACAGGCACACATGCCCATGCACCCACTCACAGTGATGGGTCATTACAGTACTAGAGACACACTGCTAAGGAGTGGACAGATCCAGGGAAAGAAAGGAAATAGGGAAGGCAGAAGGAACAGTGAAATCAGACCTGAATTTGTCTCAGGGTGCTTCTCTCATGACCTGTGTAATGACATTTATGAAAGTGCAAATTTAAAACATAGAGGATATTGAAGGAAAGATTTATTTGTACATTATAGGTTTTTACCTGTTTAGATGAAATTCCTTTTTTTTTTTTTTTTTTTTTTTTTTGTATTCTAGAGAAGGGTGTACAGGGTGTTCAGAGTCTTATTACTAGATTGGACTCATAGTGGTCCATCTGTTTATAGCCTCTCAAGAGCTGGGATTACAGGCCTGTGCCACCACAGCCAGTCTCATCTCAGTTCACTGTGGGGGCAGGGCCGGTACAGGCGGACAATTGAACCCCCAGCCCCTGAGCCTGACTTTTTTTTTTTTTTTTTCGGATCTGGGGACTCAAGCCCTTGCATTTGCCAGGGAAGTGCTTATTCTACTGAGCCATCTCCCCCACCCCATTCCCCACCCCCATCCTGCTGGCAGGTACTTTAATCCACTGAGCTTTTTGGTCAGCCCTTAGTCACAATTCTTAGATTTTATGTTGGAGAATGTTTTTAGTATGAATTGTTGGTCTTAGGAACAACTATCATACATCCAAGCTAAAATTTATTAATTTATCTACAATTAGACTTAAAGAACTTAAAAAGAGGTTAGTAGTACATATGTGTTTATCTATTTAACATTACTGAACAGAGGACATGTAGGTGGCAATGTAAGAGAAAAAATTAAAAATAATAATACATAATATTCAGCTTTAGAGAATTCAACTCTTTTAGTGCTGGAGTTGAAGCCTGTACAAATTTCATGGGGCACAAAAAGAAAAAAAAAGCAGGTAAAAAATGTAGAAGTGGTGATAAACACAAGGGTGCTGAGCACCTACTCCCCAAGAAGAGCATTACATTTCAGAAGAAAAGCCCAGTTTTTTCTTTCTTGAGATAGAATGAATACATTCCACCAGATGAGATGAAGAAGACAAAAGCACACTTTGACTTTTGAAGAATTAGAATCACTGATAATTTTAGCTTTAAACATTGTTTTCATGTGTATATGTCTTCTGGAAACATCAGCAACTCTGTAGGGAAGCAATACAACATGTATTTGTTATTTTATATGAGAGATGAGTAAAACAAATACCAACGATAACTAGAGTAAAGGAATTATCTGCATCATGTATGCTAACATGCTTCGTGAGGTGAAACTCTTCAAAGAGACATTTTGTGGTTAATAAATATAACAATATTTTATGTCCCACATACTCTGTTTACACACACATAGGGAGTGTTAAATAGTAAAGGTTTTGAGGAATTCTTCAGCAAAGAAATTTACCTGCTTTATAAGAGAGAAAGTTTCTGGCTTATTTCTGTGTGTTTCCTACACTTTTTTTATTACTATAGCATTCTGTCCTACATGATTTTGCTTTGAAGAATTCAATAATATTCATTTATACAAATTTGCTGTGTAAGATTTCCTAAAGTGTATACTGTCAGATACGGATCCTTACCAAGGACCCTAATATATCCTTGGAAGTCCACTCCTATGAAATAGCTCTTTCATCTTTACAAGATTTCTAAAGATATCTCAATGCAACCTAGAGATGTTACATGCCTTTTAATTAAAATGTATGCCATGAATACCTGAGGTCAAGTATAAAAACATTCTAACTATAACTGTTAACTCTATTGAAATTCTGTGTCAAAACCCTGATTTTTCATTACATTACTGGTGGGGCCAACACTCTTGATTTGCATTGAGCTGAGCAGAATTCATCTCAAATGCATGCAAGATAAAATAACCAGTGTATTTCCATTTTTGTAGCAGAAAGTGATCATTTAAGTGGGAGTATTAAAGTTGTCTAATTCTTTGAACTCAATGGGGTTGCCTGAATACCACAAAAATAATGAGCAACACCACCTGTGGGTGGTCTCACAAATGGCATATTCATCTAGAGAAATAAAATAATCCACAACCAGACTTGCAGTGAAAAAGGATGTTTTTTCTTCATTCTTTGTATTTCTTTCTGTAAGGTAGAAGTCAAGGGAATCTATTTTCCTACTCTGCATTTTAAAACATGGGTCACTTTTCTGATTGTTAAAAAGGAGGTAAGCAATGTTTATAATCTTTACTACAGGTGTCGGCTTTTGCCCCTCTTCCAAGCTGTAAGTTTACACACTGGGCTGGTTGTGGCTTTGAATGGAGTGTGAACGTATCTACCCTGGGTTTCAGTGTGCCCACCTCTGTTGCCTTCAGCTTATGCTATGTCAACCAGTCTTGCATTTATCCATGATTTTGTTCTACTAAATTCTTTCGTAATTTATCACTGATTTATTTCTTAATCTGCTATCCCCCTAGAAAGGGAAGAGGAATATTATTTATTGAGCCACTACAGTTTTTCCTCAATTTTAGCAATATTTCAGGGTTCTTGTTCTGTGAAGGTTTCCTTAGTTTTCTATCTGATAAATAATATGGTTGGGTAAATATCTCTCCGCACCAAATAATGCCCTCAGCATTTACGCACTAGCATGCTTTATCCTTATAACTTACAGATGGGGTAAAGATTATCCACGTTTACACCTCAGAAAGTTTCAGTACACTGCACTCAGTCCTTCAGCCTCTGAAACCCTAGGTCTTCATTTAGCCAGAGTTTTTATGGAAATTAAATGACACTGAGTCTTTATCTGCAATGCTTAACTCAACATCATTCAGTCACAAACTATAAGAGACTGATGCAGCGTAACTTGGAATAATTTAAAAGAGAATTCAAGGGGCCGGGGTGACGGCTCAGTAGAATAAGCGCTTCCCTGGCAAATGCAAGGGCCTGAGTTCAATCCCGGCTTCCGCAAAAATTAAAAACAACATAAAAGAGAGTTCAAAGCTCTCCCTTGATTTATATCCGGTTGTAGCTGTGTCACCTTAGATAAGTGGTCCATGAGCTTGAAATGTTCACTTACTTAGCTCATGAAACGTAGCAGACTTTGCTCATGGAGTGGAATGCGATGCTGTCTTCCAAAATGTTCCAACACAGAACCTAGTGCGTAAAAAATATTTAAGTGAAATGAATCAGATACACATGTGCAAACATCATATTATCATACTAGTGTGAGAATCTGAACGATTAATTAATACATTTTTTAAATAAAGGATCTCACCTGAAGGAGTAATTAAAATCTGAAAGGCACTACAGATAATGTGAAAGGGAAAGAATTTGTTCAACAGGAAGGAAAATGGGGATAAGGAAAAGGACAAATGAAAGAAGAGAAAGATGTATTTATGGGTATAGGAGGAATTGTTTGGATAATTAATTGTATTGTTGATTTCTACTGGTCTAGTCAAAGCATTCAGTTAATGCTTAGTTTTATTTTTATTTTTTCTTTTGAATTTCTTACAACTTTTTCAATATTGCTTTATTTTGTTTTTCTTTAATCCAGTCTTGCATGTTTATATCTGGTAACCTGAGCAACTAATTTGAAGATAGCTTATGAGTATATCTTCAAGTGGCATCCACTTCAATATAAATACTTGGAGTTTATCATTCTTTATAGCTGAGTAATACTCCATTGTATAAAAATGCTATATCTTTTTCATCCATTCCTCAGGTGACGGGCATCTTGCTTGTTTCCAAGATTTGGCTATCACAAATTGTGCTGCTATAAACATAGGTGCACACATATCACTATGATATGACATTTTCAGTTCCTCTGGGAAAATTTCCAGTAGGGGGATAGCTGGCTTGAATGAGATTCCCAGTCCTAGTTTTTTGAAGATAGCATCATGTGATATAGCAATATTGTGGAATTCGTATTAGATTGTTTAGTGAAATTTTTTATCATTTCTAATGCTATTTTGCTATCCTAACTATTTAACAGATCTGGGCCTGAAATCCTCAGGGTACAACCTCACATATTTGACACATATTTGACGAGATTATCCCTGACATTAGAGTAGTTGGCATTGCTGGTTTTCAGTAAGAGAAATGGAGTGGTGGAAACGGAAACACAAAGCCATCTTTCCAGTGCTACTGCTTAATCTATCCAATCACCCAGGTATGGAAGCACAAACATAACTTAAATCTTCTATGCTTTAACATCTATCCTGGGAACATGATATTACAATCAGTAGGTAGGTGTGACTCAATGGAAAAAATATTTTTATTTTTGATAAACACATTTACTCAAAATTCCCTGCAGCTCATGCCATTGCAGGAAATATTCCCTTTTCCGAGACCCAACCCTTAGCCAGGTTGACTCCCTTATTCTGGTTTCATATTTCATATTGAAAATGCTGATGGCAGGTAAGGAAGACATCAGCAATCTTAGCAGGGGTGAAGAGTTACTAAAAATCTACAGACTTGTGTCTCACACTATTTCCTCACGATCCAATATAGTTCTCGAGGGGAGATCCACATCTGCCCACGTGAGTGGAGTGAAGATAGTCCACATCGTGCCACGGGAATGAGGACAAACCAACATATGTACGACACTTAGCTAATGCAAAGTGTTTCACAGGCAGCTTTGTCATTCATCTTTTGCAAAGTCATCTGACGCCGAGCTGTATCACCCATTCTCCCGTGCCCTAAGAAAACTGAAAGTTGCTATGGTCAAATGCCATACTTGGAGTTTACCAGTTGCTAATCAACAGCAAATCTTGGAGTCATAGTAGAATGTGTTTTAGTTTATCGCCATCATATTGTAACAAACCCAGTATTGTGCATTGTACTGTGTTGTACAGATAAACAGACAAAGTATACATGAGGATATGGATATATGTAGCTACAGGGGACAGATCTCCTTCTAACTAGGAGAAAATGTAAAATAGTACACTTTGATAGGAATATTACACCCAGGTCTTTCAAATAGCCAAGTGTACAATATCACTGGTCTGCCTATTTCAAAACAAGACCTTTCCCAGCATTTTTCCCAAATGTAGAAGGCTGATACTTTTTTAAAAAATGAATACAAATAGTGATAGAAAAATGAACAAACAGACAAACAGCATTAGAAACAGGACAAGACTGCCCTAAACAAAGTAATAGGCGTTTAACAATGGGTGTTCTATTACATGATGCTATCTTTAAATTTGTTGTTCGGATTACAGGATATACATGTGTAAGATTCATTTAAAGAAACAAAACAAAACAATACAATAACAAAGAAGTTATAATAGCACTCTGCCTCGGTGAGCCTACCAGGATTGAGCCTCTAGAACAGAAGCCAGCAGGGCTCAGCAGGGCCGTTCCACCTCAGCAGGCCTAACAGGCAAGCAGCAGGGCCTATCAGTCCTCTTGGACAGGGCTCAGCCGAAAGGATCCAACACAGCAACCAGAACCAAGCCAAGTCTTTCCAGTCAAGTTCAAGTTCAGTGGATCCAGAACAGGTGAACAGAGGTGTACTGCTGGGCTCATACAAGTCCAGACTGAAGTTCAGAATGACAGGAGAGTCCTCCTGGTACAGAGGTGGCAGCTGGTAACTGGGGTGAACAGGTTTGCCTGGAAGACTCAGGTGCATAAAGGGAGGGTGCCCAGACAGAGCTCAGGGGAACTAATTTAAAAACAAATTCCCAACTTAAGATCTTTGGTATGTAGCTGTAATGGTTGTCCTTATGGTCTGAAGTACAAACCAGGGACTGGGGAGATAGTTCAGTAGAATAAATGCTTGCCTGGCAAGTGCAAGGGCCTGAGTTCAATCCCCAGTTCCACCAAAAAATAAACAAATAAATAAATAAAGTACAAACCTCTTGGTTTCAAAAGTTTGTCAATTTCTAAAAGTCAATAGCTGTTACTAATATTGCTAATTCTACTACCGTAAATAGGAAACTGCATCTACCTTAACCACATGTGCTCCCTTTGGTAATAATGGTGTGCTCATCATGTAATAGAGCACCTCTGGGAGGTGATTGGGTAATAACCTCACCAAATCCCTACAATGAAGAATGGAGGACAATGTCAAACAGAAATCAATGTCTGTCTCTCTCTCTCTCTCTCTCTCTCTCTCTCTCTCTCTCTCTCTCTCTCTCTCAGTAGAGAAGGCAAAATCTTAGGACATGCACAAAGCAAGAATGTTTTCTTTCTGTGTCTCTGACACAGGAGACATACATAAAAAAACAGACTCTTAATAGAGAGGCTTTGACTGCCATGATACAGCTACCTACAATCGCACTTTCACAAAAAGGTATCACAGAAATCAAAATAAACAGTTATCTCTGAAATAGAAAAGGACCAAAAGAAGGAGGAAAAGGCAATCTCAACAAACCGTGAAGACATAAGTATAGAAGAAATTGGAAGTCACACACCTGAAATCTCTGAAATAATAGCAAGTGAAGTAAACAAACAATTGCAGAAGGGTATAGAGAAAATCAGATCAGAAATAATCTCACATGGAAAAAAGAAATGATAACTATAATGCAAGAATTACTAAGTGTTTCTAAGGAAGACACTGTTAAAAATACAGGAGAATAGAAAATAATGGAAACTTTCAATGAGCAATATAAAATGCATGAAGAAATAGAATGCATGAAGCAGATTCAAACAGATATACAAGAAATTAAAAACTCCATTAAAAGTGGGCAAAATTGTTTGAATGAGTATAGATAGACTTGCAGACCTTGAAAACACAGTTGCAGCTAGTGAAAAGGTAATGAAATAACTCTTTAAAAAAACTAAGACACAGGAAATAATTCAACAGCTGCAAAACAATGCAAAGATGAACAACATAAGCCTAAGAGGCATTAATGAAAAAGAAGGAGGCAACACAAATGACATAAAAATAAGATGAACAGACGTAATAGCAGAAACTTCAGAAAGATGGAGAAACAATCTGACATTCAGGTAACCGAGACATATAGAACTCCAAATAATTTCAATCCACTTAAAACTGGATGAAGACATAAAATAATCAAGATCCCAGCAACTCAGTACACGAAAAACATACTAAAAAACCATTAGAGAAAATAAACAGATAACATTTAAAGGAAAATCCATCAGAATAACAGAAAATTTCTCCTCACAAACCATCAAGTCAAGAAGAGTATGGAGCAAAGTACTTCAAGTCCTACAAGAAAAAATTTTCCAACTCAGACTAATACGTTCTGCAAAACTCTTTTTAGATAAATGGAGAAGTGAAATACTTCCACGGCAAAAAAATAGCTAAAGAAATTCATGACAACCAAGTCAACCCTACACAGAGTACTAAAAGATGTTCTAGAAAGGGATCAATTTGCTCATAATTTCAGAAATAACCCACCAAACACTACAAATAATTATGCACAGGAGAAATGTAGGGAATCAACAGCAAGAAAATAAAATGACAAACATAAGTTAATACATATCAATTATAATCACCAATGTAAATGGAATCTATTCACTAATTAAAAGAAACACACTCACAGAGCAGATATTTTTTTTAAAAAAGGCCAACAATATGCTGTATATAAGAAACACATTTACCCATACAGAAATTCATAGGCTGAAAGTCAAAGGATGGGAAACAATACTACATGCCCTAGGACCTCAGAAAAAAGAAGGGGTAAAATTCTGTTCCCAGACAATCTGAAATTCAAACCAAGCATGATCAAATGAGATAAAGATGATCATTGTATGCTAGCTAAGGGAAAAATTCAAGAGGAAGAGATAACAGTCATAAATATGTATGCACCAAATCTAGGAGAACCCAAATATGTAAGACAAAGTTTAAAGGACATGAAAAATATAGTAACCTAAATCAAAATCCTAACAGGGGAATGTGACAGCCACATATCTCAAGAAAAGGTCAAGAAGACAAAAAATTGGCAAAGTAGGAGAACTGAACCAAACCTTTGAACAAATGGACTTAGTGGACATAGACAGTGTTCAATCCAACAGCTCCTGTATATACATTCTTTTCAGCTTCACATGAGGTGTTTTGTAAAACAGACCACTCACTAGTCCATAGATCATACTTAAATTTATACAATAAATCAGAAATTAAACCTAGCATATTTTCTGATCATAGTGCAAGAAACTGGAAATCAATAACAAAATAAACAACAAAAACCATAAACATATGTAAATAGCACCCTCCTCAGCAATCAATGGGTTACAGACAAAATTAAAAGATAAAATAAATAGTAACTACAATTCAATGAAATTTAAGCATAACTTACTGGAATTTGTGGAATGCAATGAAAGCAGTTTTCAGCTGAAAATTTATACTGGTGAATTCACACATTAGGAAAACTGAGAGAGAACAAATAAATACCCAATGCTGCTTCTCAATCTTCTAGAAAAAGAAGAGCAAACTAAGCCCAAATCTCAAAAGATGGGAGGAAATTCTATTGATTAGAGCAGAAATTCAAGCAATTGTGACAAATAAAATAACACAAAGAATTAATGAATCCAAAAGCTGGTTCTTTGAAAGATTAAATAAAATTTATAAACTCCTAGTCATCTCTTGCAAAAAGAGAAAGAAAAAAAACTCAAATTCAAGCAGTAATAAATGAAAAACGAGAAATCATTACAGATGCTGTAGAAATTCAGAAGATCATCAATAGCTATTTTGAAAATTTTTACTCTCACAGGATTGACAACAAAGAAGCAATGGGCAGGTTCCTAGATAGGTATGAATTACCAAACCTGAATAACCACTATGAAGACAACAGTTGTCCTCACTCATCAGTTTTGAAACTATGTCATTGCTAATTGTTTCTTAATAAAATTAATAAAAATAACATATAAAACTATGAATAGCTCAATATTAGCCAATGAAATTAAAAATGTAATAAAAAACTTACGAACAGAGAAAAACCCGGCTCCTGTTGGACTTACAGCTGAATTCTACAAGAAAGACTTAATTCCAATATACCTAAAACTCTTCAAAGAGATTGAAAAGGAAGTGATACCCCAAAAATCATTGCTAGGGGTAATTATACTGATACTGAAACTGGAGAAAGATCAGCCAAAACACCAAAATTACAAGCCAAACTCCCTCATGAACATAGATGCAAAAATCCTCAGTAAAACACTAGCAAATAAAATAAAGCAAATCACCAAGAAGACTATACAGCATGAACACATAAAATTTATCCCAGGCATGCAAGGATGGTCCTATGTACACAAATCTATAAATGTAATACTAACTTTATTAATAGAGGCAAAACCCAAAACCATATGATCATCTCAACAGATGCAGAAAAGGCTTTTGACAAAATCCAACACTTATTCATGATCAAAGCCCTACCGAAAATTAGAATTGATGTCCTCTACCTCAACCTGATAAGAGCCATCTATGACAAACCAATAGCCAACAAAATTCTAAATGGAGAAAAAAATGAAAGCTTTTACTCTCAAATCTGGCAAAAAGAAGGATTTCCTCTATCACCACTCCTATTCAATACAGTTCTGGAACCATTATCTTTGACAAAGGTTCAAAAATTTTCACTTGAACAAATATAGCCTCTTTAACAAATGTTTCTGGAAAACTCAGCTCTCCATATTCCCAAAACTAAAACTAGACCTGGGTGTATTGTCATGCAATAAATTAATGCCAAGATGAATTAAAGATGTATCCATTAAAACAGAAACATTAAATCTCCTGGAAGATACAAGTGGTGAAAACCTTCAAGACATAGGAGTACGCATACAAATCATTAACAAAAACCAAACTGCATCAGAAATACTACAAAGAATCATCACCTGGGATCTCATCTTACTGAGAAATTTCTGCATGTCAAAAGAAATCACCAACAGAGTGAAAAGGCAACCTACAAATTGGGAAAGTATCATAATCAACAATCATTTAAACAAAAGACTTCTACCTAAATTATATGAAGAACTAAAAAACAAAATTGGACCCCAAAATTTAAAGATCCAATCCAAAAATCAACATCTGAGATGAATACACACTTTGCAGAGGAATAAATGCAACTGGTAAATAAATACATAAAAATATGTTGGGCCAGGAAGATGGCTCTGTAGAATAAGCTCTTCCCTGGCAAGCACAAGGGCCTGAGTTCAATCCCTAGTTCTGGAAAAAAATAAAAT
>NW_004524594.1:6862817-6887172 GCF_000260255.1 Octodon degus | reverse complement strand
TATCTCACATCACTGGTAATTCAATAATTGCAAATTAAAACAACAATGAGATAGCATCTCACCCCAGAAAGAATGGCTGCCATAAATAAATCAACAATTAACAAATTCTGGAAAAGCTGTGGTGAAAAATGAATGCTTCTCCACTGCTGATGAGATTGTAGACCGGTACAAAAACTATGGAAATCAGTGTGGAAACTCATAAAAAATAGTAGGACTGGAAATCTCATTCAACCCAGCTATTCTCCTTGTGGTTATTTTCGCAAAAGAACTGAAAACATCATACCACAGTGACTTATATGATATATATCATAGCCAAATATTGGAAGCAACCAAAATTTCCATCACTTGAGAACGGCTATATTTATGAGTAAAATAAATCTAACCCACATGTGTAAATATCTATTGACTCCCTAGAGTAAGAACCTGAAAAAATCAATAAGACCTGAAAGGTATAATAGATATAGTAGAATGGGGAAAAAAAACTGAACTTAAGTATCAAACAATGAAAATGAAAGGAGAAAAGAAAGGGAAAAAGGAAGGGGGGAAATAACGTATGTATATATACACGATGGCAGATTATTGTACTATTAATTTCCATCAGTTTTTTTGAAAATAGCCATTAATGTTTAGAATTTTCACCTTGACTAACCCTGTATGCTGATCTCTGTGATCAGTGCAACTACACCAAGGACAGCAACGTGTAATACAGAACTCATGTTTGAATATCCCTGATCTTGGTCTTCTAAATGTGTACTGTTTCTAATGTCTTATCAATGATTATACTCTTTTTAAAATAAATTTTAAAAAGAAAGACAAGGAGGGCCAGCCAGATAGCTCAGTGGATTAAAGCACCTGCTTAGGCAGAGCACAGTGGCAGGGGTTAAATCCCCAGTGTGCCGTGCCAGCACCGCCCCAGGAAGCACTGAGAAGGGGACTGAGACTGGGTGTGGTGGCGCGCACCTATAATCCTAGCGCTTGGGAGGCTGAAAACAGGAGAATGACTATGAGTCTGATTTACATAGGGAGACCCTGTAAACCCTATAGACCCTGTCCTAAATACATAAAATAATAAAAAAGTAATAAAAAAGAAGACAAGGAAAAAAATTAAGATTTCTTGAAAGCAAGAATACTCAATTATTTGCATAACTATATCTGTTAATCTGAGCAACATATTTGACATGAGAACTAGATAATATAACAATTTTTAATTAGCTATTCATGTTTTGAAATTCTGAAACATATGTATTATTGCACGTTACCTGTTTCTGTCATTTTCTATATTTGCTTTTGTTTCTGTTTCTACTCTTCAAAATAAAATAAAATAAAATTTTAAAAAAGGAAGTTATAAGAAATTCAAAAGAGAAATAGTGTAAAAAAATAATTTAAGCATTAACTGTGGGGATCAAACTCAAGACCTTGTGCCTTCCAGGAAGGCACTCATGCCACTGAGCTATCTCCCTGGCATTCATTTGGAGACAGTTTAAGATCCTCCTGCCAACTAGCACATTTCAATATCAAATAGTAGAGCAGGAAATAGAAAATATTTACTGTATCATTCAACTCACACTGCTGCTCACTGCAGTGTGTTGACTGGAAACCTTTGTCCAGCTACGCTGGAACAAATCTTACTGTGAGAAATCATTTCAGCTAATCAACTCCACAACTGCAAACAATGTTCTGCTTCCTATAACTAATTAACTGTGATCATGAAACAGATACAGTACTTTGACCAAAATATAAAATAGATTCACCAAATTAAGCTAAACAGCTTTTTACTACCTGCCCATTTTCATCTCAATGACTACCATTAAAAAAAAGCACGAACCCCAACACCCCAGTCCTGATGATCTTCTGCAGAGAATTTGCATAATGAATAGCAAAATTGAAATAAACACTAATTATGTACTGAATGGGATGTGAAGAGGTGATTGAAGTAATTTGACTGGCTAATCAACAGGAGATTATTCCTCAGCTCTGTCTGTGTACAGAAGGTATTTACTACCTGTTACAAATACATGCAAATGAAATAGTCTGGTAGTTAAGGAAGCAGCTCCAATAGACGTAGACCTCAGGCCATCCTGGTTTGAAGCTTGTTTGACAGTCAGCTCGCATTTCCACTGACGCTAGTGTGCATTGGCCATCCATGTGCCAGGAACCACTCTCAAACTTGTCTATACAATAACAAATTTAATCTTTACAAGCTTATCTTCTAAAAAGCTGATAATGTGGCCAAAGCACAGTGAATTTAATAACTTGGCTGGCACATCTGATGAGCAGAGAAGTGCAGAACTGAAAGAAGATGCCTGGATCCAAAACCCAGACTCTCCATCATTATTTGAAATTACATTACTGCACTCTTAAGTGCTTATGCCTGAATATTACTATGGACAAGCACAGTATTTTGCAGGAGAAAACGCTGTCATCTAAAACAATCTCCAATCTCAATTTAATGATAATTGAAAATTTGGAAACCATCACCAAGAAGATAATTAATATAAGTTAAAGTAGACTAGGTTCTTAGAACTGCATGCTCTTTCATCCAAAAATACATGAAACCTGATTCCAAGTATTTGGGCAACAGAGAGAATGCTCAATATATATATATATATATATATATATATATATATATATATATATATATGCTTATATATATATATGCTCATATATATATATGCTCATATATATATATGCTCATATATATATGTTGGTTTCAATATTGAAGCGGCAAAGAAAATGATTAAGACTCACTTTCAACTGACTAATATTCAGTGAGGTAATTCATAGTAAAACTATCACTGAAAATGCCCTCTGGTAGTTGGCTACACCATGGAAATCTCAGTGTAGGAGAAGGAGCTAAAAGCTATGCAGTGACTCAAATCACTTCTCTCTTCCTATTCATCACTGGTGAAGCGGATTTGTGAGAAGCTGCTGCTCCATCTAATAGTGATCTATAAGAAGTATTTTATATACATTATTGTGATTATTAACCATAATGATGTACATTAGCAATATCTGCATTTTAGAAACAAAAACAAACATAAAATATTGACTAACCTCCTCAACATCATGCAAAATATGAAAAAGTTAAAAGGCAGATTTAGATTACCTTCAGGGCTGAGGAGATAGCTCGGTGGCTTAAGCACCTGTCTGGCAAAGGCAAGGCCCTGAGTTTAATCTCCAGTTTAAAAAAGAAAATTAGATTACTTTCAATGTTTAAATCTCCCTCAAAATATTTTTGGTTCTGTCAGAAGAATCTTACAATTAAGAAAATATACTTTTAGTATATTCCTTATTCTATTTCTCACATACTCATTTATATTTTACCAGCATGGAGGATAAGCAATTAAAAAGAAAATTTCACATTAAAACAGCCTAGAAAATTGTTAGAGTCAGGCTTCTCTTCAAAGAGTAGTATCCCATGATGGCAGCAGCTTCCTTGAATTTGTTCATGCGTAAGTTCAAATTATATGAGCGCATTTGTATCCCATATTACCTAATACTTTTGCTGCACTCCAAGTATGCTCTCAGATTTTATCAAATCTACCCCTTTATAGTAATTCTTCAACATAGGCTAGAGAGAAACACATGCAACTAAGTAAATACTGAGGGATTCTGTCATGAATGAGTCTGAGGTAGACCCTGTTTTTCAGGGCTAGTTAATATCTTATTTACCATGGATATGGTGCAATATTTCTCAGGGTTGAAAGAATTATTTTTACTTAGAAAAACTGCATGCACTCCACATGGATTGTACTGAAGTTATAGCAATAAGTAGAACAGCAAAATTACCTTCATAGCAAATCCAGATAGCAATTGAAAAGTATTAAGCTTTATTATTCTTAGGTGACCAAAAAAAAAAAAAAAAAAAAAAGCAAATGCTACGCATTTCAATGCCCTCTTTTCAATACTATTATAAAATGAGCACAGGGAAACAGTAATGTGCCATTTAATGAGAAATAAATTTCTAAGTAACAGTTGAGAATGTTTTGTTCTTGATTCACAAGTTCAAGCAGTAAAAATCATTTTAGTTTTACTTTCATAGCAGTCAATTTAGTTATACGAAAAACAGTATATTTCTATTCACAAGGCATTATTTCTGAAACAATTGTGAGGAGGAAGATGTGTTATTTTAGTGTCGGAATCACCCTATTAGCTTCAAATACTACATATAACTGACTCTTTAATTCATATCGGATCTCAGATTTTTGGTGTACATTTAGCTTTTGTTTGTGTTTTTTAAATTGAATTTTACCTTATTTTGAAGAGCAAAAACAGATGCAAAATCAAACATAAAAAAGACAGAAACAGGGTAACATACAACAATACAAATGTTACAGATTTTCACAAGAGGAATAGCTAATTAACAATTGTCTCCCTAGTGTAAAAAATCTGAAAGAAAAAATAAAACCTGAAAGGTATAATAGATATAGTAAAATGGAAAGAAACTTAATTTAAGGATTAAACAATGAAGATGAGAGAAAGGAGAAAATATATATGATGGCTGAGATGATTGTACTGATGATTTCCATGATTTTTTTTTTGAAAATAGAAATTAATATTTAGAATTTTCACCCTGACTACCTCTGTATGCTGATATCTATGATCTGGTGTACTTTTCAAACTTCAGCATATACTGTACAGATATTTTCATTTACATGACCTACAAATAGGACAAAATTTGTAGAAAAAAATTTCCAGATCAAATGGCAAAATAATATTCCTTATGAAGAGCTAAGTTTGTGGGCTTGCTTTGGTAATATTAACTGGTGGCCTGGTCTTGATTCTTCTCAGCTCAAGTACCCTGGCAGACAGAGAGGGCATGTGGTACTGTACCGCTGCTCTCCTCAAACTCAATTTAAAGGCCACTATAGAGGTTCACTCCATTGCATCTAACTTGCCAAATGCCCTCTGGATATATAATAAACTCCCTCTACCTGACCGAAATGTGACTCCCTCAAGCAGATCTGCCACACAGATGGCAAAAGGCAGATGATGAGCCAGAACCAACAAAGACAAGATATGAACAAGAACATTTCCACTGAGATGAATTCAGCTCTCCTAGTATTCACAAACAGAGAAGAAACCTGGATCATATCCTTACTTGCTTTCTAGAAATATAATTTCTTTAAAAATATTCAACATGATAAAATATAATAAATAACAGCTCTATACTCTTCTTCAGGGCAGTCCGAATGCCATGGAATCCATTTTCCTGAAATAAGATAAAAAATCTGTCAAAATTTAAATTATACAGCTTCAGAGAGCCCATGAAATATTGTCCTATAATTTGCTTTCCTGACCTTCTTAAGGCCATATGTCACTGAGGAAGTTGGTGAAAGACCTAAAGTGTCCACAAATCCTCTCTGAGAAGCTTCTGTCAGATCTCCTCCCTCCAAAGGTCACTTCTCCAGACAGTCCTTCCATGACCAGGCTTGGTGCCAAGCACCTCCCTCCCAGGACACACGAATCATCGTGTCTCATTCTTCCTGCTACTTGTTCATTTGTGCCCCTTGCTTTTCCTGTGGTTTTACCTAGCTCTGGTGCCTTTTCTTTTCCATTAACACATAATTCTGATCCAATTACATTAAACTTTCTGTTCTTCAAGACAAATGCAACATTCAAGGGACTCTTCTTGCTTTGTAAAATATGTTCCCCATGTTATCCATCATGCCTAACGCAATGAGCGGTTCATTATCAGTATCAAAATGCAGTGCCTGGATAAGTGGCTGGTGCGATATTTGAGTAGTTTGGATTATTATGGATCCAACAAAATTAAGAAGCCTTAACTTGGTGGTGTCATAAAATTATGTCACATAAAAGTTGAAATCTCACGAGGTATTGTTTATTCCATTTTCAATAGAACAGGAAGAGGCACTGAAGCTGAGGTGCTGAGATGGGTTTTGAAACCCAACTTCCCCTAGCAGCTCACATTATGATGAGGATAGATATTTGAGATCTGACTCCAGTGGACTTTCTAGTGTCTGTAGTACCTGTAGTGACTACAACTTCTCTAGACTCTCCTCCATAGAACTTTATCACAGAGTTTTCAATTGTTTTGAAATAATTCACTGGAGAAACCTGGAAAGCCAGTTTCTTCCTAGAGAAAAAAAATTATCAAAAAGGCAAAATAGTGTAGAATAATGAAGAAGCTTCACCTTACTATAAAAATGATACACATGGCTGACTTACAGCTCTGTGTGAATGACCAAATGTGGCTGGCATGTAACCCAAAAGCTGTGAGCTCAAACTACCATTTTAATAATCCCTTTTCTGAAGACAGAGAATCCAGCTTAGTTTAAATTAAATTTGATCCGAAATTTTGGTGAACACTGACATTTCCAGCCACATCATTTACCACTCTTCCACAGTCCTTACTGAATGACTTTTTGAAACCCTCGAAATGGATGATATTCTCTTCTACAGATCCTATTGCCTCCACCTCTATGGGTTATGTTCCCTTGTTTGTCTAGGGACCTCAAAATCACCCATCAAGATACACACTGAAAATCACTCTGGATCCCAGAACCTCTTGCCTTCTCCAGGTACAATTAATATTTCCTTCCACTGAAGTCATAACCTAGAATCTTTCTATCTTCCAGGAATCCAATTCTACATTCTCATTGATCTGTGGTCCCCCTGCCTAGGTTATTTATAAGGCAAAGACTTCTCTCCTGTTCAACCTCTTTAACTTCATTACGTGGTAGGATTCTATATGTTTTTACAAAGTTTTACTTTAAAACCATGTCAGAGGACTTTTCCATAACCATATGAATAGGTCAAACCAAGAAAAACCACAATTTTCTGAAATATTTTTCTCAGAAAACCATCTGACTTTGAAATGTCACACTATTTGGAGATAAGTGTTTGTCAGAGACCACAAGCTTCTGCAGTCCCAAATGTGCATAAACCGTGGGTCATGACAACTGAATAATAATTTGCCAACTACAGGATACCTGAGTATGATATCAATACAGTTCACTCTCAAGAGATGACGAAACTAAATCACGTTGCCCATTTTGCCCTTCTGATGGTAGACATAAAAAAAAAAATGGTTCTGAGCAAACAGGCAAATAGAACTTATCAAAACAGCAACATCATAATTGTACTCATTTGTGGACTGAACTTATCACGTTATTTATGCATGAGCTATGCAGCATGAATAAGTTGATCTCGTATGGCCCCTTCAAAAATAATTAAATGCAAAGGAGAATTTATCTCCAGTTAAATTTCCGGGCTTTATTTCTGGCTACTTACTCAAATGACAGAATAAAATAAAAATGCAAATGCAAATTAATGTAGAGACCTCAGAGTTGTTTAAAACAGAATGGATTATTAAATTTCCTTCCCCTAAGAAATGAAGATGTAATTTCTGTTAAAACAAGTTGGTTTGGGTATAAGGAAAACACACATTAGCACCTAGATCCTATTCTGGATTCCTCAAGGCATCATTGGTTGTTGAGAATCAAGTCAGTTTGGGTTAATTTTCATCTGTATTATTTTCCAAGATGATGTGGCATTACAGTGTTCTGTCACCATGTTTGTCCTCCCCAATTAAATAAGGTTAATCCTGAGATACATATTTTTGAATACACACTCCCAAGGTGATCTCATCTGAGCCTATGCTTTAAATTATCTTTTATATCCTAGAGATTTACAGATTGAGAACTTTGGCTCATATTTCTTTCCAAGGTCTTAATTTTATGAACTATATTGTTGACATATTTCTAAATTTGGATTTTAGACGTGCATCTCAAAGCATCTCATGCATGTCAACAGAGCTTAAGAATCACCCCATTTTCCCAAAGACTGTATTTTTCCTTTAGGTTTCTACGTCCTGCTCAGTTTATAAAGTCAAACAACACAGAGACCTGATAATCTCAGGAATGACTTTTATTCTTCTTTCACATGCCTGTGTCCTATGAGACAATTCTGTCCTAATACCCAAGTACATTTTCAATGCCTTTTTTAAAAATTGCCATTCTCTCCAAAAATTGGGGGGAAAAAAAGGGCTGCAAGAGCAACCAACATTTTAGCCCTAGACTTTCAAGGTCAGCGATTACTCAGAACATAGGAGAACATGTACTGTAACATCCTGTAACTCACTACCACTACAAAGACTCAGTTGTGTACCAAATTTACTGATCAAGGAGATTATGGGGCCACAGAGGAAAGTGATCAACGATGTAGAGTGTGCCTAAGGAGAGACACATGGAGAGAAAACATCCTCTCAGGCTGTCACAGAGAGCAAATTGGCCAAGCAATGGCCAGACTCATCCACATGGCTGCACTGACAAAGCATCTGCAAACTGCAGTACAGGGTTTCAGGGTAAATCCTGAGTGGATTTGACTGGCCTTGTCAGATACGAAAGTTACATTTCTTATTATATAGGTTTTGCTTTATCTTGGTCTTAACCATCCAGCAGAAAAGTATAAAAATGAGATACTAAAAGTAAAGTCATATTAATATGCTCAGCTATAAAAGGCTCAAGTCACCAAGGTCTGACATTGACAGTCCTACAGATAACCCACTACTATTATGCATTACTGAACTATATTGGACTATTTTGCTAAATTGCTACACCTATGATATTTGAATGACAAAACTAAACAGAAAAGGGGATACAATTGAAGGACCACTTTGTATCTGAATATACAAAATAGGATAGATATACAGCTACTTTTTCAATTCAATGAGAAGAAGGAGTTGTACTAATAGTGTGTGGACAGGATGTCATGTCTACATCTTGTACATGATAATCACTACAAAGACAAAAATGTGCAATGTATTAATTATTGAAACTGTCTTATCGGTTTTGAAACTGTCTCATCGCCATTGTTTCTCAATAAAATTAATAAAAAAGACACTGAAAGACTAATATGTCGATTCAACCATTAAAAAAGAACTCAATTATTTCAATGGTCCAAGGAAAATGGTGCATGTCTAATGCCACATTCTGTATCTAACATGGAAAAATAAACATGATACTTTAAAAATAATTACCATTCTTTTACCTGATACATGCAAAATACACAGTTTCTGCCCCTTCTCACCTTTGTATTAATTCATTATCCTTAAAACCTGATCTTTCAGTCTCTGATCTTTCTTATTTCCAATTATTTTTCCACTCTGCCAGAATAATATTTCAAGAAAGTTATTTTGGTATTTTTGCTGCATCATACACTTATTAATGGATCATTGACATGCCTCAAAACCAATGCAATTCTTAAGCATCTTAGGCCTTTACAAATAAAGCAAAATTTTGGAAAGCAATGAAAAGATTCAGCAGTGGTCTCTGCTTATCACTGACACTCAAACATTTAGGCTGAGGGAGCATCAAGGTTCAGGTGACTCATCACATCACTCTTCTAGTCCAGAGGGATATAAGCAGCAACTTAGAGACTAAAACGTTTGCCTATGTGTAAAACATTACATGTCTACTTATGTTTATCTAACTAAATCAACCAATGGGTACCTTAAACAGGGAGAGGAATACAATCCTTCTACTTGCTGAGCAAAGGAGAAAAGTAGCTACAAATGCCCAAAGCCTGTTCTAGTTTACATTGCGGTTGAGATAAAATCCACAATTTCAACAGTTCCAAAGCCCAAGATCTTTTCATGCAGATTCTGCCCTGACACTTTACCTGCTAACCTGATGTCTTCAGAATACCATTTTCTCTCAGCCTGTGTTGATGTAACGTCCAACATGCAGTTGTGGTCTCCATTTTCCTGCATCTACATTCTCTTGTTGGACCCCCTGTCTCAGGTTTTTCTCCCCATCTTTCAGGATAAGAGACATTTCCATTCCTCTGTCCCATTTTGCATGAGTGGCAGGGAAGTTGAAAGAGATTTAAAAAAAATGGAATTAGGTGTGACATGTATATGTAACTATACCTCTACATATTTGTGAACTGCATGGACTATAGACATGTATAAATAAAATTTTAAATTTTTGAAAAGGATAGGGATATAGCTCAGCAGTATAGTTCGTGTCCTGATTTTGATTCCTGGCACCACCAAATGATTTTTAATTTCTTTTTCTAGGTAGGGTTTTCTCTATTCATATTTACAGTCAGGAAATCCTCGTGTATGATCCCAGCGTATTAAGGAATTTTCTTTCAACACTTTGCTGCTTCCTCACCTGTTCATTTTATCTCACTGAAAGCTAAAATCACAATAGAAGCTAAAATCACAATAGCACCTTGGCCACACAGAGGGCAGGAAGAAGCATGGTAGGGAAGAAAGAATCCTGCATTGTCAAAAGCTACCCCGTGTGTGGGACAGCTTCCAGGATTCCCTGAGCCTGGGTGACCAGTCTGGTCCAAGCCCAGGATCAGTGTGGGTGAGAACCTCATCCGCCCCCTTGGGACCCCCCACCCCCGCACCACTCCAAGTACCCCCCCCCACTCCCGCACAGTGAGTGAGAACTTCTGCCGCACTCTTGGGACCCCCAGATACAGTCCTAGCCCAGGCCCGGTAAGTGTGTGGGAGAGTTTCCTGCTACCCTGTGCCGGTGAGAACAGTCTGGTCCAAGCCCAGGCACAGCGTGGGAGAGAACCTCTTCCACACCCTTGGGAACCCCCACTACTACACAGCAGTCCGCCCCACTCCCATCCAGTGAGTGAGAATTTCTGTTGTGTTCACGGGACCTCCAGATCCAGCCCTAGTCCAGCCCCAGTGAGTGTGTGGGAGAGCTGCCTCTCTTCCTTGCCCCTTCACACTCAGCTCAGGCCTGGCATACAGGACTGGAGTGAAACTCTGCAGCTGCAGTTCTTGCAGAGAGAGTAGGGTACAAAATCAGCCAGATAGTTCAGGAGCAGAACATCTTGCCAGAGGGGCACAACAGGGTCACTCCAAAGGGCGGTAGCAGGAAGGAGCCCAGCACAGTCGCCAGACCCAAGCCAGGCACAGCTGGGTAAATTCAAACTTTGTAGATCTGCACCTGAAGTTCAGCAGGTTTAAGGTTATAACTGCACCAAAGCTCTACAACAAAGGTCAGAAGACAATGATATACAAAATGACAATGAGAAGGAGCAAAAGTTAATCTCAGATCCCAAGCCCATCCATAACAATTGCAGAGGACACTAACACAGAACAAATTGGGAATTACAAAGCTGAAATCAATGAATCAAGAGCTTCTGAAATAAAGAAACAACTGCAGAAAGGTATAGAGGAACTCAGCTTGGAAATGAAAAAAGAAATTGCTAAATTAATAGCATCTGCACTAAAGAATCAAATGCAGAAACATATGGAGGAAACCCAATGCCCATCCGGAACAAGTGCAGAGGACACTGACTCAGCTGAAATGTATGAATTAATAGCATTGAAAGTAAATAAGCAACAGCAGAAAACTATAGAGTAACTCAGAATGGAAATATTTTCTGAAATAAAGAAGAATACACTGTACTCATAGCATCTGAAGTAAAGAATCAAATACAGAAACATAGGGAGGAAATGCAATCTGAAAGAAACTGCAGTAAAAGAATTAATAACTGCTTCTAGAGGAGACATCGATTTAAAAAATAGAGGAGATTAGAAAAAATGGCAGATTCCTTGAATGAGCAATACAGGAAGGAAATAAATTGCATGAAGCAGAGTCAAAGAGATATAGAGGAACTTAAAATCTCAATCACAGGCTTGCAAAAGCGTTTTTGTGAAAGTGAAGACAGAGTTGTGGATCTGGAAGATCCTGGTGTAGATAGTGAAAAAGTAAGCAAAGATCTCTTAAAAGCAATTAGGATACAGAAAAAAATAATTCATTACCTGCAAGACGATGCAAAGATGAACAATGTGAGACTAGTAGGTATCAATGAGAAAGAAGGAGTCAACACAAATGACATTAAAAAAAAATATGGGCAGAAGTAGTAGCAGAAAAATTCACAAATATGAGGAAACAATCTGACACTCAGGTAACTAGTACATACAGAACACCAAGTAACCTCAACCCAATGAAAAACACACCGAGACATATACTAGTCTAGATCCCAGAAATCCAGCACAAAAATAATATAATGAAAGCCACTAGAGAAAAGGAGCAGATCTCATTCAAAGGAAAACCTATTAGAATTATGGCTGACTTCTTTTCACAAACCATGAAGGCAAAAAGAGCATGGAGCAGAGTACTTCAAATCCTCTATGAAAACAAGTTCCAGCCCAGACTACTATACACTGCAAAACTCTCTTTCAAGTATGATGGAGAAGTGAAATATGTCCATGACAAAGACCAACTAAAGAATTTCATGATGACAAAGCCAACCCTACACAGGCTACTTAAAGATGTTCTAGAGAGGGACCAAAATGATCAGAACTCCACAAAGAGATAAGAAGCAACCAACTAAATAGGGCAAACAACTAAACACAGGAGAAAAATGAGTAAACAGCAGGAGGTAAATATCACGTCAATCATAAGTCAATACATCTCAATTATATCCATCAATGTAAATGGTTTCAGTTCACCAATTAAGAGAAATAGACTGGCACAGTGGATTAGGAAACAAAATCCAACAATATGCTGTATACAAGAAACACATTTAACTCATAAAGACATTCATAGGGTGAAAGTCAAAGGATGGAAAACAGTACTACACACCCCAGCACCTCAGAGAAAAGCAGGGGTAGTTCTCAGACAGTCTCAACTTCAAACCAAGAATGATCAAATGAAATAAAGAAGGCCACTATATACTGGTTAGGAGAAAAATTCAAGAGGAAGAGGTAACACTCATAAATGTGTATGCACCCAACACGGGAGAACCCAACTATATAAAGCAAATCTTAATGGACATTAAAAATATAATATCCAATACCACAATCTTAACAAGGGACCCTAACACCCCCTTATCCCCAAAAAATAGTTCAACCAGACAAAAAATTAATAAAAAAAAAAAAACAGCAGAACTAAACCAGAGCTTGAAACAAATGGACTTGGTGGACAAATACAGAGTCTTCCAACCAAACACAGATGAATACACATTTTTCTCAGCTGCATATGGGTCATTTTCTAAAATACACCACATACTGGTTCATAGGTCATGCTTAAGTATATGTAAGAAAACAGAAATTATCCCATACATATTATCTGACCACAGTGCAGTGAAACTAGAAATAAATGTAAAAAAGAAAAAAAAAACCCTAAACACATGGAAATTAAACAACACCCTACTCAGCATTCAATGGGTCACAGATAAAATTAAACAAGAAATTCAACAATGTCTACAATTCAATGACAATTCAAGCACAATTTATCGGAATTTATGGGATACGATGCAAGCAGTTCTCAGAGGGAAATTCATAGCGATGAACTCAAACATTATGAAAACAGAATGGGACAAATAAACACCATAATGCTGCACCTCCAACAATGAGAAAATGAAGAACAAACCAAAATTAGAGCCCAAATATGGGAAGAAAACATAAAGATTAGAGCAGAAATTAATTCAATTGAGACGCAGAAAACAGTTAAAAAATTTAACAAAACAAAAAGCTGGTTCTATGAAAGATCAAATAAAATCAATAAGCCCCTAGCTAACCTCATCAAAAAGAGGAAAGAAAAAATTGAAATACAAGCAATAATGAATGAAAAGGGTGTAATTACCACAGACCCAGTGGAAATTCAGAATATTACCAGTAGCTACTTTGAGAATCTTTACTTTCACAGAATAGGAGACACAGAAGAAATGGACAGATTGTTAGAAAGGTACAAATCACCACAACTGAATCAACAAGATATAACCACTCTCAATAGACCAATAACAGTAAATGAAATACAAGATGTAATAAAAAACCTACCAACAAAGAAAAGTTCAGGTCCTGATGGATTCACAGCTGAATTCTACAAGAAACTTATAAAAGATGTAGTCTCTACAATCCTAAAACTCTTCAATGAAATTAAAAATGAAGAAATCCTCCCAAAATCTTTAGTGGAGGCAAGTATTGTACTTATACCAAAACCAGAGTATGATGCAACTAAAAAAGAACTACAGGCCAATCTCCCTCATGAACATAGATGCAAAAATTCTCAATAAAACCCTAGCAAATAGAATGCAACAAATCATCAAGAAGATCGCACACCACGAGCAGGTAGGATTCATCCCAGGAATGCAAGCATGGTTCAATATTAAAAAATCTAGAAATGTAATACACTATGTAAGTAGAGTGAAAACAAAAATATACATGAACATTTTGATTGATGATGAAAAGGCTATTGACAAAGTCCAATACTCATTCACGTTCAAAGTCCTACAGAAAATTAGAATAGATGGCCTCTACTTCAATATGCTAAAAGCCATTTATGAAAACCCAATGGCTAAAACAGTTATAAATGGGGAACAACTGAAATCTTTTACTCTTAGATCTGGTACAAGATAAGGATTTCTCTCACCACTCCTATTCAATATAGTTCTAGAATCATTAGCTACAGCCATTAGACAAGAGGAAGTAATAAAAGGAATAAGAATAGGTAAGAAGGAATTAAATTATTATTATTTGGAGATGACATGATACTTTATTGGAAGACCCAAAAATTCCACCATGAAGCTACTAGAATTAATACAGAAAGTCAGTAGCATAGCAAGAAACAAATCAATACCCAAAAGTCAATAACATTCCTCTACACAGACAACAAACACACTGAGAGGGAACTTATGCAAACAATACCTTTTATAATAGCACCAAGGAAAATGAAATACCTTTGAATTAATCTTACTAAAGAAGTCAAAGATCTTTTCAAGGAAAATTACAGTATTCTGAAAAAAGAGATCATAGAGGATTTCAGAAAATGGAAAGATATTCCATGCCCCTGGATAGGAAGAACCAACTTTGTGAAGATGGTCATACTCCCAAAACTGCTGTACAGATTTAATGCAATCCCTATCAAACCACCACAAACGTAACTCCCAAACCTACAGAAATCATTCTTAAAATTTATTTTAAACCAGAAAAGACCTAGAATAGCAAAGGCAATCCTGGGCAATAAAGACAAGGCAGGAAGCATTACAATTCCTGACTTGAAATTATACTACAAGGCTACTGTAATAAAATCAGCATGCTACTGGCAAAGAAATAGACCTGAGGATCAATGGAATAGATTAGAAGATGCTGAATCCTCTACAAACACACTCAGCCCACCTTATCATTGACAAAGGGGCCAAACATAGTCACTGGAAGAAAGATAGCCTCTGTAACAAATGGTGCTGGAAAAACTGGCTCTCTACTTGCCAAAAACTATAACTTGACCCAAGTCTATCACCACGCACTAAGCTAAAGTCAGAATGGATTAAAGATCTAAGCATTAAAACAGAAACACTAAATCTCGTGGAAATGAAAGTAGGGGGCACTCTTGAAGACACAGGTGTAGGAAAAGAGTTCATGAACAAAAACCAAATTGCACAGGAAACACTTGAAAGAATTAACAACTGGGACCTCCTCTTAATGAAAAGTTTTTGCACGTCAAAAAAAATTATAAAAAAAGTGAAAAGAGAACCCACAAATTTGGAAAAAAATTTTGACAAATAAGTACTCAGACAAAGGTCTGCTCTGTAGAATGTATAAAGAAGTAAAAAACACTAGGGCCGCAAAATTTAAAGACCTAGTCAAGAAATGGGTGTCCAAGATGAACACACTCTTCTCAGAGGATGAAATTAAAGAAGCAAATAAATATATGAAAAAATGCTCCCCATCACTAGCCATTCATGAAATGCAAATTAAAACATTGAGATATCATTTACCCCAGAATGAATGGCTATCATAAAGAAATCAACCAACAACCAGTGTTGGAGAGGCTGTGGGTAAAAGGCAACTCTTCTCCACTGCTCATAGGAATGTAGACTGGTACAACCATTATGGAAATCAGTGTGGAAACTCCTTAGAAAACTAGGAGTGGAAATTCCATTGAAACCAGCTATTCTTCTACTGGGAATTTTCCCAGAGGATCTGAAAACATCATATCATAGTGATATATATGTGCCTATGTTTATAGCAGCAAAATTTTTGATAGCCAAATCTTGGAAGCAACCAAGATGCACATAATCTGAGGAATGGATGAAAAAGATGTGGTACTTCTACATGTTGGAATATTACTCAGGTATAAATAATGATATACTCGACACCTTTATATTTAAGTGGTTGCCACTTGAAGATATACTCATACGTGAAATAAACCAGACACACATGTGTAAATGTCATATAGTTTCCCTAGTATAAGAACTCAAAAGAATAAATACTAATAGAAAGGTATAATACAATTAAAAGGAAAGCAATAACTTGAGGATGAGAAAATGAAAGGAGATCAGGGAGAAGAGCTAGAAAACATAACAGAGGCAAATCATACAGTTATATGTACAAGATGGGTAAGGCAATCATCCTGAGCATCTTCAGAAAATTTTTGAATCTAGTATTTAATTGGAAGGATTTTCATCCAACTATATATACTGAAACCTGGGAATTAAGCAACTGCACCGAAGATGGCAATTTGTAATAGTTGTTTCATGCTTGGAGTGCCTGTCATTCTGGTCTTCTGAATATGTGCTGCTTGTCATGACATGTCAGTTGCTGCCATGCTGTCTCTTGGGTAGATGATTGTTTAAAAAGGACGTGGGTGGTGAATGAAGGCAGGATACAGGAAAAGGAGTGTTGCGGGACTGTCCTGCAACAATGCTGCATGTGGTTAGATTGCTGGACTTATACATAAACATATACAATTGTATTATTCTTTAGGGAATTAAAGTTTAACATATTAATACTTTATGAAAAATACCTGTTCCATGTTATGCCTAAGATGGTTGATATTCAGACAGATAGTGAGGTTAAGCTCAACAGTCTAAGTTACATGTCAATAACAATAAGCCTTTCTTCTGGAGGGTAAATAACTTAAGTTTGCATGTCAATAACAATAAGCCTTTCTTCTGGAGGGTAAATAACTTAAGTTTGCAGACCAAAAATTAGAGAAAAAGGAGGGCTGCAAGAAAAGCCAACATTTTGGCACTATCTTTCCAAGGTCAATTAAGACTCAGGACGTATGAGAACTTGTACTGTAACATTGTGTAATTCAGTTGTTTCCCAAATTTTCTGATCAAGGAGATTAGGGGGACAAAAAGGAAAGCGATCAATGTAGAGTGTTCCTAAGGAGAGTCACATGGAGAGAAAATATTCTCTCAGGCTTTCATAGAGATTAAATTTGCCAACCAATGGCCATGACTCATCCACA
Organism: Octodon degus; assembly: GCF_000260255.1. Classification (NCBI taxonomy): domain Eukaryota; kingdom Metazoa; phylum Chordata; class Mammalia; order Rodentia; family Octodontidae; genus Octodon; species Octodon degus. The sequence continues at coordinate 6,869,974 of NW_004524594.1, read as the reverse complement.
TGGTTGGCACTGACAAAGGAGCTACAAACTGAGGTACAGGGTCTCAGGATAAAGCCTAATGGGATTTGACTGACCTTATCAGATCCAAAAGCTACAATTCTTGTTACATAGGTCTTGCTTTATCTTGGTCTTAACCATCCAGCAGAAAAGTATAAAAATGAAGTACAAGAAATAAAGTTACATTGTTATGTTGAGCTGTACGAGTCAGGTCAACAACTTCTGACATTGCCAGTCAAGTGGAAGACCCAATACTTTTATGGACTACTGGACTATTTTGGAATTTTTTCTGAGTTCACACTCCTATAATATTTAAATGATGGAACTAAACCCAAAAAGGGGATATAGATGAATATCTATTTTGTATCTGTGTTTTCAAAATGGTTAGGATAGATATATAGGTACATTCTCTTAATTCAAGGAACAGAGTGATTTGTTCTAATGGTGTTTGTAAATAGGATATCATGTCTGCATGTTGTACAACAACCACTAGGAAGGCAGTATGTGATGTGTTAATTATTGAAACTGTTCTATCTATTTGATTTGAAACTGTCTCATTGCTATTTGTTTCTCAATAAAATTATGGGAAAAAAAACAAAAAAAAAGCTGTCCTTTTTTTGTAGGAACACACTGGATGCTCTTTGTTTTTTTCTTTTAATTTTTTAAGGAGAATAAAAAATATTTTAAAAAATTAGAAATGATACTGAATTTCACTCAATGAAATAATAGAAATTCAACAATGGTTGTTATATAGCATAATGTCTTCAAATTTGTTGCTTTGATTATCAGATATAAGCATGCAAAATTGATTAAATAAAAGTTACTTGTGATGACCATCTGGCTCTTGGTAATTTGTATGTTTCCTGGGCCTTTCATGAGAACACACCAGGAAAAACTAGAAATTTAGTCTTAGTCCTGTAGTCTGGGAGTCCAGACAAATCATATAGGGCCATGCTTCCTCCTAGGGATTGGGAGGGACCTCTTCAGCCCCTGTGACTGAAGGGGCTGTTGTACTCTCCATTCTCAGAGCTTGCTCTCCCTGTGTCTTTTTCTCCTTTCTCTTATGAAGACACTTGACCTTGGTTTTAAAGCATACCCTGAATTTAGAATAATCTCATTTTGAGATCTTTAAATGCATTTGTAAAGACCATATTTTCCAATTGAAGCCAATTCTGAGAATGCATGACCATGCGTTTCAGGGTTTGTGTGTCAGCCCACTACAGTGCCTCTCAGGATGGCTGCCACTGTTACAGACAAGTGCGCTAATAATAGTCCAGGCTCTTGTGTGTGAGGAAAAAAATACCAAGCATGCACCTAGTAGTAGGCAGCTGCATTTGTTGAAGATCATGAGAAGCTGTGCTCGGGGCTAGTTGCTACCAAAGGTGCCAGGCAACAGAGGGGCACTGCACAAAGGCCCAAAGGTCAGAGCAGCAACTGGAAAGAGAGGCCCATAATTCAGGCTTTGAGAACGTAAAGGCTTTTGGTGTCTCTCTTGGTGCCAGTACGAGCGCCTGTGCTCTTGCTACGGGGATGGCGATCTCCTTGGCTTTCGTTATTTTATTTTGCATTTTCTGGAAAAACTGAAGAAGGAATAACCATAAGGGGCTGTTTAGAGTTAAATAGAGGGAAGGGAGCAACTCACTCAGCTCCTTCATTTCTCAGTGCATTACTGGGGCTCACTGTCTGGTCTGAGTACCCCCTTACAACTCAGTTTGTTTGATGCTTTACTCCTGGAGCTGGTGATAGGAAAACTGGGGCCTGAGCTCAAGGAATGGCTCCTGCTTCTGGGAGCAGAGTGGGGTGCTGGTGGCCAGCATGCACACACGCACGTTTGCTACACTCTGTTTCTGAAGTTTTCATGTTGCTGAGGAAGTACACATTCTCCTTGGAAGCATATATGGGAAAACTTAAGTTGAGTTGGGGACCAGTGCCTGGAAAGCCAGAGAAGGAAGCAGGATGGGCTAGGAGTGACTTAGGCTTGTGTGGTCACTTGCAGTTCCAGGAAGGGAGTGGCTTCAATAGAGTTGCCAGAGCAGATACAGAATAACCAAGTTTGGAATTGGTTAGTTTTACTGGATGATGAGTTTATTATATTTCCTAAATTTGGCTCCCTTATTGGAAACTGTCAGTTGTGAGTGCCTGCTGACCGTGTACCTGAAGCTGGGTAGTAAGCCTTCCCTAGAAGAGACCTGGGGAGTGCATAATGAGCCCACCATGTTTGTATCTATTCCAAAGTGTGCCAACACACCCCCGCCCTCCACTTCCAAACCCACATTCTGTTTTTCTCCCTGTCCCTTCTCTGGCAGAGATATATGTAGTAAACTAACTTGAGGGCAACCTTACTGTTTCTGGCTACTTAGGTTTATATGCCCAGGTTTATTTGTTTGCCACTGACCAAATCAAAGAAGGCCATTTATTTTGGTCAAAAGGGGAAAACACTGATCTTCAGCTTGTTCCCAGAAGATGGAAGGATCTATTTCCTTTAAATCAATGTCTCACTAGTTTGCAGGCAGAAGAGAGTCTTTAAGGAATAGGACAGGGGGAGTACAGACAATGCAAATCTCTATACTTGCTTTATCATTGTTAGCCACCTCAGGCCAGTTGTCCCCTTTCTTGTGGAAAGAAAACTGGAATCTTGGCCTGGATTGGCATCTGAATATTCTGCCACTTACTTTGAGCTGAAGAGAGAACAGGGTGATGGTTATGTGGCCAGCCAGAGGAAGCTGTTTATCTCCAAAAGGAAAACATCTAAACACTGAAAGTTTCAGCTTGCACTGTCAGTTACACCACCTCAGGCAACCTTGATGCCTCCACAGCTGTGCTGTCCATGTGACCTCTTCTCCACCAAACAGGCAGATGTGATGCTTCCCTGGACACCCCAGAAGCCTCAGGACTGGGATCAGGGAACCAGCACTCTTGTACCCCATGGGGGGGGGGTTTTTGAAGTTATTTATTTATTTTTTATTTTAGGGAAGGGTCTGTAGGGTGTTCAGGGTCTCACTACTAGATCAGACTCCTAGTGATCCATCTGTTTACAGCCTCCCAAGAGCTGGCATTACAGGTGCGCGCCACCAAGCCCTCAATTGTCATCTCAGTGCACCCCGAGGGTGGGGCCAGCACGGCAGGCCCTGGAATCAAATCCCTGGCCCCTGAGCCTGCTTGCAGGAGCTTTAATCCACTGAGCTATTTGGCCTGCCCTGAAGTTATTTTTAAAATAATATTTAGACATGTTCAGACAAATACAAAAGCAAAGCACATAGTATACACAACAGGGAAGCCTCACGATTTACTTCAAGTTTTCCATATTTGCCATCATACTGCCATTGAACACAGCTTAAGGTTTTGTTGTCATTTTGTTTTCTTAGCATGTATCTCATGAAGGATGTCTAATAAAATCGTGTCACAGTGATGTTTAAGTGCTTGACTTGCATGCACTCAAGTATAAACTTCCACTGATAAAAACTGACCTTGCATTATGAACATTCTTAAATGTGATCAAGTCAGGGAAGTATTTTACCAGCATTTTAACTGTAAGATGAAAAATAATTCACAATATTATTGTGGGTGCCTGATTTTTATGCTTTACATTGTATATATGTCAGAGGTACATAGGACTCTTTTTTTGAGATTTAATAAATCTGACTTTTACAGATTCTTCCAGAATATTGTCCATAACTTGTGGACTTAATTGTGAAACATTTTTTTTCTTCATTGCACTGGAAGCTTGAAATATAATTGTATGTCTTCCAGTTTGTAAAAATTATTTTTAGTTTTGTAATTAAAATGCTGACAGCTGTAACTTCTGTGAAGGAACAAAATCTCACACTCTGACCCATGCACTCTCTGTCTCTGTAGATAACCATCCATTAAATTCTGGTTTGTCAAAAAAAAAAAAAATCACTATAGCATGGCCGCATTTTGTAGTGAACCTGGATTCTGCAGTATCCTTACATCCTATCCAAAACCCTGACACAAGGTGGGGCCTCATTAAATATTATTGGAGTATATGACAGTTGTTCCTCAGTTGTGATTGCTGTATATTATTATTATTATTATTATTATTATTATTATTATTTTGGCAGAACAGGGGATTGAACTCAGGCCCTTGCACGTGACAGACAAGCGCTTATTCTACTGAGCCATCTCCTTGGCCCCCTGATTGCTGTTTTAAAAATTGTGGGTACACAAGACTTGTGGAAGAGCTGAGTGATACCTTCACATTAAGATACTGAAAAAGTGTAGACACAAAGGTGTCTTTCTTTAAGTCTTTATAAGAAGATAGACAGAAGAAACTTGTAAAAATAAGTATCATTAAATTTAAAGTCAGTTAGGGGATGGGGAGAAAGCTCAGTAGAATAAGTGCTTGCCTGTCAAGCCTGAATTTAATCACTGGTTCTGCAAAAAAAGGAAAAGAAAGTAAAAAAAAAAGTGCAAGTAATCCAAAAAATTTACTTTGGGTTGGGGAGATGGCTCAGTAGAATAAGTATTTGCCTGGCAAGCACAAAGCCCTTAATCCCCGGGTCTGCCACAAACAAAAACAAAAACAAAATATTAAAAAAAAAATAAAGTCAGTTAAGCAGCGGTCTTTTCCCCATCTTTCAAGACAGATAGTATTTAGGATCTTAATAAAAGTACTTACTGCGTTGTTCACTCACCAATCACACATCCACTCATTCAGCAAATACACTGAGTGAGTGATTATCAAGAATTCTGTGGGCTGGGGAGATGGCTAAGTGGTCTAAGTGCCTCGCTGGGAAGTGTGAGGACCTGGCTTTGATCCCCTGAACCATATGCTGGGCCAGCACAGAACACCGGGTGCACCATGCTGGCCCAGAAATTGCACGTGGTAGCACACGCCTGTAATCCTAGGGCTGGGGAGGCTGAGACACCAGGATCATTATGAATCTGAGCTGTGTGGTGAGATCCTTTACCAAACAGACAAATTAATAAATTTTAAATTATATTTTTTAAAGAAGAATGCAGCATGCCTCAGGATTATGAACGTATTGCAGTGAACAAGCAGAGCAAGGAATCACTTTTTTGTGAGTTATAGTGATTCATAATAAATCAACAGTGGTTATTCTGCTTCTAAGAAGGTCTACAAAAGTCAAATAATTGGACAGTATCTTTAGAAGCTGTGATAGGTAAGGGAGAAGGAGCACAATTTTGTATGTATGGATTACACAGGTGGAAGCCCTGCTTGCAGCTGATCTAGGACCTCAGCAGGACATGAACTGAGCCTTTATATGTTAGGAAAGCCATTTGAGCCCAGGGAACACCAAGAGAGGTCTCTGAGGGATGGGCATGGCTTCCACATGGGATCTGCATCAAGGAGGATGTCTGGCTGCTGCAGAGTAAGCAGTAAGGCTAGAGTCTGCAGATTTGGAGGAAAGAGCTAAGAGTGGCTGTGGAAAGTGGTTTTGATTTGTCTGTTCATTGATTTGTTTTGGGGTAACTTAAGACAAGATCAATATTTGGGCTTATTTTTCAAAAGGGATACAGATATTACTTTCTCTACTTTTGAGTTCTGAGTAGCCCTGACTATTGGCTTCTGCTCGACAACAAGACAGTAAGATACCTCCAGCTAGTAGGGTTTCCTTCAGCCACCCTAGACCACAAACCATGTCACCTGTCTGCCTCAGTGTCCTCCCTCCCTGTCTGTGCCACAGAATTGATACTCTGATGCTTAAGTATCATTCAGATGGAAGGCCTGGATTTAGATGAGTCAAGTCAACAATGATACAAAATATAGATGTTCTTGTAATCAGAAGCAGGTTATACTCCAAGCCCTCAAACTCAAACTAAAGATTCCAATTTAAGCCCCACAGTCATCACTTCCATTTATCTAGTCACAGCCATCCAGAAGTCCTCCACAGTGCTTGTAATAACTACATATAGGCGATCACACTGCCTGCCATGAAAATACAGTCATCCAGTCATGTCTGGTAGGGTGGGGAGAACCAAGAGTGTACTAAAAGATAGTAGTATAACAAATGTAGAACAACAGAACAACACTAAAATGTGTCAAAGATATATATATATATATATATATATATATATATATATATATAGTTCATTTGTCCACTGATTAACATTTAGGTTGTTTCACTTTTTTGTTTCCTGTGAATGTGCTACAGAGGACATGGATAATCACAATTCTGATTTTCCTCTCTCTGTATACATACGTCATGGTGAGGTTTATGAAGCATATGCTAGAAACATTTTATTGACAAAAAATAGTGATTATTATGTCAAGTGAAAGAAACCAAGCACAGAAAACTCTGTAAGGTCTCTCTTACATGTGGAATATAAAAGTGCTGACTAGTAAATCAGAAATCACAACAGTTGTTAGTAGAGGCTGGAGGGAGGTGGTGGACGGGGGCAGAGAGACAAACAAGTGATCTACGAGAATGAGGGTACTACGAGAAAGGAGGAAGACATTCATTCTTCAATCTATGTATGAATCAAAACATTCCAATATACTTTAAAAATATATCAAGTTATTGTTTACCAACTAATATAAAACTAAGAAAGCCAGAGATTTCTCAAATGGGAAAAGATCCAGGGTGTGCTGGTTAAAAGCTGTGCCTCTGTAAAGTATGTCACCTCATGTCGACCCTGAGAGATTTTATTTTTAATCCCTTAGTGTAACTCACAACCATCACATTACTACTACTTTGAAGATAACAATAGGCAACATAACAATGATTGTTGAGTTCCTGTCATCTTGTTTTGGAATTCTGTATATTTTCACTATTTTATTATTCTCTTTAAAATAAAATTTTATAATTTGCCTCTTAATGAATTTATTAAGTAATTAGCATATACAGGTATCAAACAATGTGGATAGCACTGATCTATCTGAGATTAATTTTTTTTTTTTTTTTTTGCGGAACCAGGGATTGAACTCAGGCCCTTGTGCTTGCCAGGCAAGCACTTATTCTACTGAGCCATCTCCCCGGCCCCTAAAATTTGATTTTATGGCTAAGGGACATGGGTGATAGAATGGAGAATGCAGCTTATCAGAGCTGGAGATACAGCTTAGGAGCACAGTGCCTGCCTGGCAAGTGTGAGGGTGATTTCTAGTACAAAAAAAGGAAGAAGAGAGAAGAAAGAAAGAAAGAAAGAAAGAAAGAAAGAAAGAAAGAAAGAAAGAAAGA
>NW_004524594.1:6773130-6862607 GCF_000260255.1 Octodon degus | reverse complement strand
AGGAGGAGGAGGAGCAGGAGGAGGAGGAAGGAGGAGGAGGAAGGAGAAGGAGAAGAGGAACAAGAATAAGAACAAGAAGAGGAGGAGGTGGAAATAAAGGGAGAGAAAGAAAAGAAAAGAAAAGAAAAGGAAAGAAAGAAAGAAAGAAAGAAAGAGAGAGAGAGAAAGAGAAAGAGAAAGGAAGGAAGAAAGAAAGAAAAAAAGATGGATGGAGAGATCATAAAGACATGATCAATGAGGGCAAAAATCAATCCCAAGGCTTTTTCTTAGACAAGTGGGAAATATATTTTTATCTGTGAGATGAAAACCACACAGGCTATTAATGCAAAATTTGAAGACAAAGAAAAGTCTGGAGAGTTTGTAATCTAACATTTCACATAGCTGGAAACTGAGGAATGAGTGATCATGTGATTTTGCTCAATGTAGGGACTGAGGGCCTAATCTAGAAATGAGAATTTGATCGTGCTTGACTTTTATAATTTTCCTTTACTTCTTATTAACCATCTAGTTTATCTTGAACAATAATTTAGTCACACTTTCCATTGCTAATAATACTAATTTTTTCCTCTTCTTTCTCCTCTTCGTCACTGATAATGACTCTTCTTTATTCTGTTCCACATAATATTGTTCCTTATGAATTTGTAAGTTATGTGGTTGTTCTTGCCAGTGTAGGAAGTCATTGCTAGACAGTAAGCAAATGACAAAGACTTGGTAAAAATGAAAAAGACTTTTATAATCCAGACAACTAACTTCACATTGCAAAATTAATCTTCATTGGTGGCGTAAATACAATACATTTACCCATTAATCATTGAGTATCTGCAGTTTGATGGCATTGTTAGTACTCATTGGGACACAGTTGTGTTTTCTTCCCTCTTGAACACCAGAAGCAATGAGAAACAAAGGCATAAATTATTTATTATATTAAACACGGCAGCAGCATATATTTAAAGGTCAGCTATTCCCAACCTAGGCAAGTGTGAGTTGGGCAAAGTTTCCTCAAGGAAATTGTGGTGATGTAAAGGCTGAAAAGCTGAATCAGGCAAACTGGAGGGAAAATGGGTTGCCTCAGGTGAAGAGATGGCAAAAATGTTCTTCATGGAACTAAAAGCAGTGCAAATGCCCTGAGATGGTAAGCACCTGACATACCAGTGTGACTGGAGGCAGAGGTGAGTAAGGAGAAGACGGCAGGAAGTAAACCCAGAAATGATAATCAGGACAGCGGTGAACCAATGTGCCACCAAACCCTGTCTTCTTCAGATGAGGTCACCTGTGAGAGAAGCTAAATCAGCAGCAATTATAGCAGCAATACAAACAAAACTGCATCTTAAATAAAGCAATCCATTTCATGCAAGAACTTGCTCTAGTCTCCTCTGTTTTAGAGAAAGCGGCTTTAACCCTGAGGTCTCCGGCAGAAGTCTGACTCATCTTAAATCAGGATAAGAGATTATTGGTTCTCTTCTTTTCTAAAGGAATCAAGAGCAAAATGTGAATGTGTGCATGTGAGGAAGCATGTGTGTGTGTGTGTGTGTGTGTGTGTGTGTGTGTGTGTGTATTTGTGTGTGTGTGTGTTTTATTTTCTGTCATTTTTCAAGTCTTTAGAGCACCTACCCAGTCCTGAGGATCCAGTACTGCTCATCCGACTGCAGATTCTCAGAGACTGATGTGGTGCTGTTTACTATTCATCACAAGTTTCTCAATGGGCAGATGCCTCACCCAGGTACCATCTCTTATTGATCAGTCAATTATTATCATTAGGGCATGATAAAGTTAGTTACTCGACAAGGTCTTCTGCACACACACACACAACAAAAAAATGGAGTACAACATAAACAACTTTCAGTTTGATAAGATGTGAGGTTATAACAACTAATGATGCTTACAACCCTTCCAAAATCCTCACGAGGCAGTAATCATTAGTGAGAAATCATCTCTTCCCGACTGAGTTATCATTACTCACATTTAATAGGAAAAAAAAGATTTAAGAAATGTTAGTTATTAGTAATTTGTAAATTATTCATAACCACCTAATGAGCAGCTTTCTCATGCAGTGACTCAAACACTTTCCCCTCTGCCTGTGTTTTTCACTTTAGTCTGACCGTGTTTAAAATAAGATTTTTACATCTTCTTATTGTCCGTTTTTATGGTTCTTTAGGTTTCTATCTTTACCTCCTCCTCCTCCAGTCACACAAAACCTCACTAAAATAATGATAGAAGTCTTTTTAGGGGGCCTCTTTTTATAACCAGTGAGGAAAAAGGAATATGATGCATATTGAAAGGAAGATCTCTGAGAAAAATAGATTTCCCACAAAAGAACAGTCAAAGACACAAAGCACCATATTCTCAATGGTCCTGTATTTTTGTGAACATCCAAGTCTCCCTGTCATTCTCAGAGTTTAATTTCCCCTACACTAAAGACCCCCCCCCTGCTGTTATCTGGAAACCCTGAGCTCTGCTGGACTCCTTTATAGAAGTATTTATGTTATTAACCTAATGAGTTAGAAGACACATCTAGTTTATCAATCAAATGCTGAAGATCATTTTTTTACCTTAATGAATAATCTCACAAATTACAGTAAATTGAGAGTCTGAAAAAGGAGAGTCCAGTCTTACACCTGCAGGCAGCTGTGATTCAGAAATGAGCAGAAGCAAGCTAATCGCCTTCACTAATCTTGCAAGATTTTCTCCCTAAAACGGGGTAAACATATAATATTAACCAATTCCTCACAACTTTGATACTTTGTAAACGTTCCAAAGCCTTATTTGAATTTTGAGCCTATAGCCTAGTTCACGTATCATATGCTAATGAGTTTCTTTTAAAGAGAAAATAATCATTGTGAAAACATTGTTTTCACTTGAGTTATTACCTGAAAACCCATTCTAAAACCTCTTAAAATTGTCAAAAGCTTGGTGATGATGGTAGTACCACCAAATCTCGCATCCCAATTCATAATGCCAAATTCTCACCACTTAATTTCATTTATTACTTCTTTTGTTGTATGAAATACTTGTATGAATATGCATAGCTTATATAAATATACATAGAAGAAAACATGGAAATAAACAAACAAACAAAAAACTAGAGCTGGCCAGAAGAAAGCTCAGAGGACTAAAGCACCTGCTGAGGCAGACGCAGCAACCGGGATTTGATCCCTGGTCTGCTATGCTGGCCCTACCCCCAGGGCACACTACGACAGGGACTGAGACTGGGCATGGTGGTACATACCTATAATCCCAGTGCTTGGGAATCTGAAAACAGAAGGATCACTTCGAGTCCCATCTGTGTAGTGAGACCCTGCAGACCCTGTACTAAATACATGAAAAAACTGAAAAACTATGAAATTTTGAAAGGAAAATTTTATTGCTATCACAGAAAGTAAAAGTCTCTGCAGTTTTAGTTCATGCAAAGATACCTGATTTCTTTACTATGTGTAGCATAAAGTGAGTGACCATCAGATTTTTAAGTTAGAAAACCCATTCAAGATTTGACTCTGACATGACCTTTGTACCTGACTTAATCTTTCTGAACCACAGTTTTGCCTTCTGTGCAACTTTGATACTAATAACCTATTTCCTGGGTATAAAATATGATGAATTCAAAGTATTTGGATAGATCTCTTTATGTCAAGACAAAATATGTAGAGCAAATCTCACTCCCACAATGCACTTCTGCATCATTACATACATAGTATTTACATAAGAGATCGCATACCTAACATTAACTGCACAAAAGTACATTTAAAACTGCACAACTAAAATTAAGTTTAAAAATTAATTTGAAAAATGTCAGGCTGCAAAATATGCTGCATAAAATCTATATTTGAGTTGATTAGAATTAATTCATTAAAGGGAAAAAACACTGATTAATAGTTACTACAATAGTTATAGTAAAAGTAGAGTTTCAGAATAGAAGAGAATGACGATTTAACACAAGGAGATTCAACTACAAAAGACTAGTAAAAATAAGGTAAGCATCTCTCAGAAAAGTAAGGAAAGTAGAAAACTATGTGAGGGGCCTTTACATGAAGAAGCAAATTTGGAAAGACAAGAGACAGTGACACATAGTAGTTCACATAGCCTTGCCAGGTCTGGCAAAATGTAATTTCATACACTAAGAAATCAGTGCAGTCAGTTTACTGAAGGACAGATGGTATTTAGTGCAGAAAACATTGCTGATTAACGGAAAAGTCCACCGAATGTTCAATGGTGTCTGCATTTGCTAGAGAAATGCTGAGGTGTAGTGAATCAAGCCAGGCTTCATGGCCCACATCTACAGTTAAGGAGGTTGAGGCAGGAAGATCACTGTGAGTTTGAGGTCAGCTTTAGCTACACAGTGAATTCAAGGCAAACATGGACTACATAGCAGGGACACAGAGAAAAAGAGAGACAGAGAGACAGACAGAGAGAAAGACAGAGAGACTGAGATATTGACATATCTAATATTTGTATCCTTAATTTTCCACAAAAAATGAAGGAATTGTGCAAAAGAGTATTTAATGGTAATGACGTTTACATTTATGTGGAGCTACAGAAAAATATTACATATGAAAAAAACCTGATAGACTAGTGCACACAAGCTTCATTTTAACATTTTAAAGGTTACAAAAATGGAGTAGAAAACATAATTTAAGGGCCAGCCACATAGCTCAGCTGATTAAAGCACCTTTAAGCAGACACAGGGCCTGGGGGTTCAATCCCCAGGCCTGCTGTGCTGGCCCCACCCCCGGGGAGCCCTAAGATGGTGATTGAGAGTGGGCATGGTGGCGCACACCTGTAATCTCAGCATGTGGGAGGCTGTAAACAGGAGAATCACTACTAGTTCAACCTACATAGTGAGACCCTGAACACCCTGTAGACCTTTCCCTAAAAAAAAAAAAAAAAAAAAAAAATACAGGAAAAACAAAGAAAACATAATTAAGGTAATAATGTATTGATACATATTTTAAAATATTTCATTGGATTAATTCATAACTTCTTCATTCAATGCTATTGTTGAAGCTGTGGTTTTCTTAATTTCTTTCTCAGTGAATTTGCTATTTGTGTACAGGAATTCTGTGGATTTTGGAGTATGGACTTTCCATACAGTTATGCTGCTGAATTTGGTTATTACATATATTTAGAATATATAAAACACTGAAAAAATAGACCCCCAAATGGCAAATATAGGAAATCACTTTTCACTTCATATATGTAAATTAAAATAACAATGAGATTCTACTGCACTCTAAAAAGAATGTCTACTATCCAAATATCAGCCACTGACTAATGTTGTAGGGACTGTAGGGAAAAGGGAGCCCTTCTTCACTGTTGGTGGGAGTGCAGACTGGTGCAGCCATTGCAGAAATCAATATGGAGATTCTTCAAACACCTAAAACCAGACGTTCCACTCAGCTTGGCCATTCCCCTTCTTGGTATCCTCACAAAAGAAGTAAATGCATCAGACCAAAGAGATAGATGCACACCCATGTGTATGGTAACATGGTTTTTGGTAGCTAAATTTTGGGAACAGCCTAAATGCCCATCAACTGAGGAATAAAGATATGGAGTACTGTTCAGCCATAATGAAGGACTCATTTATGACTTTTCTAGGAAATGGGTGTACCTTGACACTATGATCTTAAGTGACATAATTTGGGTACACAAGCGTAAATATTGCAGCGCTTCACTGGTATGATAAAGTGGAAGTGTAAATAAGGAAACAGATATACTAGATATTGTGAAACAGGAAGAAAATATTCAGGTGGGAACTGAGTAGGGTCAAGAGGCAAAGGAGGTAGGGAAAATAAAAATAAGTGATGGAAAAGAATAGAAGCATGGATACAAAGCTTTTGCAAATGATGGACAGAGCTGTTGAAAGGAGGATAGGGGAATGGAAAAAAATGAATCAAGACATAGCGCAAACAGGTACAGATTCCCTTTAATGAATATGATGATATAGACCTAAAATGTACCAACAACATTAACCAAAAATATTCATGGAAATTAAAACAAACAAGACTCCAATAACCACATTAGAAAAGAACATAAAATAGCTGAAAACAAAGGGATAATAGGTCAATAAACATGTGGAAAACTGTTCAGCTTTGCTTATAACCAAGGAGATAAATTCTATAACTTTGTATTTTATTTGGCGATTGGTGTTATATCTGATGAGCTCAAGAAAGAAAAAGAAAAACGGGTATTTTTAAAAAATTTGTCATCAGCAAATGCTTAAAAAATGAAACATATTATTGGTGTAATAGGGAAGTGTAGGAAGTAAATTGTATGTAGCCCAGCAAAGATGAAGTTAAAATTGTTAAAGTGTAAGAGAGAAAATTCAGTAAAAAGGTTATAGAACCAATAAATATATACTATAAAATTTATATAAGGGAACAAAATTTATAACAATTTTCATACAAAAAGAATAAAAAATCATCTGAATGATACATATTCATAAATGTTATAAAGTGATGTTAGAATAATTAATACTCAGCTAAATTTTCAAGTGCCTGGGTATTATGTATATTTCAATTTAAAATTCCTTAGATCTTACTATATTATTATTTCCCTGGGATAAATAAGAATGTCAGCAATTCTCACAAAATCTTGACTGAGATTGCTCAGACTGAAAAAGCTTGCCTGAAGGTGGGGAACACATCCAACTGGGAACACTCAAGTTAGCTGTCTTTCTCACCATATAAACGGGGAAATGCTATGCACATAAGGAAAAAAAGGAAAGACTGAATGGACAAATCACACGACTTCAAACAAAAATTAAAATAATATTCTACGTTCATGACAGAATTTTTGAATTTATGAAAATAACGCTCATGGGTTTATACTTTCCTTGTTTCCAAAAGAATTGAGGCTTTACCTCACTTATCATAGGTCTATAGCAATAACTCCTTTCTCAGTTTCTTTTATTCAAAGGAAGTAATTTTTCTTTAGATAAGAAAGCACATATATATGCATATTTTACATATATATAATATCAATCAGAAATATAATTCTGTAACTATTGTCAAATGGATAAATCAGATCAAAAATAAGAACAAAGGGAATCTTGGGGCTGGCAAGACAGCTCAGGGGACTAAAGCACCTGCTTAAGAAGTTTACCCAAGCTCAGGGACCAGGGTTGATCCCCGGCATCACATGCCATGCCTCCTCTGCCCCCAGGGCAGGCTGAGCCAGCCAGGTTGGGGTGTAATGGTGGATGCCTATAACCTCAGCACTAGGGAGGCTGAAAGCAGGAGGATCACCATGAGCCCAAGCTGTGTAGTGTGACCCTGAAACAATCAAATACATGTTAAAAAAAAAAAAAAAGAATTAAAAGGGACTCTTTCAAACACTGCTGGAAGGAATGTACGTTAATGCCATAACTAAGAAAAAAATGTATGGAGGTTCTCAAAGACTATAATTACGACTACCCCATGACTCAACAATTCTATTGCTGTCTATACACTCAAAGGAAATGAAACAAAATTGTCGAAGTATTACCTATACTGTCAAGTTTATTGTGCTACCATACATAATGTTGCCAAGACATACAATCCACATAAGCGTTCAACAGTGGATGGATGGATGGATGGACAAAAAATCCTGGTATTTATGCACAATGGGACATTTCTGCAGCACAGAAACAAATCCTATCTTTTCTAGAAATAGAAATGAAACAGAAGAACATAATTTTAGATAAAATAAGCAAAGCACAGAGAGGCAAACACCACATAATCTCAGTCATATGTGAAATCTAAATAAGAAACAAAGACTCATCTAGCCAAAGGAGAGCAGGATGTTGGATGAGATGGGCTTGGTGCTACCAAGTCACAGCTAAGCGGTCCATTGTGTTCTAGGGCCCTGTGATCCAGAAGGGTGACTATAGACAAGAACATTTTATAATTCAAAATGCTAGAAGAGATTTTAAATGGGATCATCACAAAAGGATGAGAAGCATTTGAGAAAGTGTAAAAGGCAGATATTCTGATTTTATCATTACAGGATGTATGCATGTATCAGAATATCCTTCACTAATGGGAACGATCACAAGATTGAGGCTACATAATAAATCCAAGAGCAGCAAGAACCATAGAGTTAGACTTAGGGTCAAAGAAAAACAAACAATATCATTCTATAGCTCATGAATTCTCTAGGTATTATAAGTTAATTAGACCATGCAGGCCCCGCCCCCAGAGCACACTGAGAAGACGATTAAGACTGGGCATAGTGGCATATGCCTGTAATGCCAGCTCTTGGGAGGCTGTAAACAGGAGAATCACTATCAGTCTGATCTACATAGTAAGACCCTGCAGACCCTGTACTAAATAAAAAAATAAATTAATTAGAAATATTAAAAAGAAAAATGATCCTGGGAAGGCCAGAATTTTTAAATTACATAGCTTTAAACCTCAAACCCAGATCTGGACATGTACAAGCTGAGTGAGTTTGTGCAGTTAATTTTGCTTCCTGAGGACATTTTTAACCCGTGAATTACTGTAACAATAGTAGTAGCCATTTGACATTGCTGTGAATGAGGCAAGAGCAGAGTAGTCTAAATGCTGGTAACTGTCCATCCTTCTGTTGCTTCTGTCAGCACATTATGAATAGAACAGGAGGAACCTCAAGGGGACCTTTCTTCTGGATTTATAACACGAAACAAGCTATCACAAGCTTTCTCTTGGAACCCACTGGGCCTTTTAACTTCAAGTGGAAGATATGTCAACCCCGCCCTCATTCTTCTTCCTCTTTTTCTTTCTGATCAAATGTGGAGTCTCCTTAATTCCTCACAAGAGACAATGCTCAACAAAGGCGTCATTCTTCACAAGGCTTCTAGCTTGCTTACAGTTAGTGAACCCATTTTTATTTTCCAGTTTCTCTTCTCTTCTTCTAGTCTGAGAACTATACAACATTCACTATTTGATGCTGTATTTTGGGAGGATTATTGACAAATAAGAGCACAGAGTTACAAAGAAGGATGCACAGGGAGAGTTACAATAATGCCTTAGGATGTAGCCTACCTGACGCAACCCAAACCCAAATATATAGAAGAGAATTAGTTTCTAACCTTTACCACCTGATTGATTTTGAGCAAATTTGCACCTGTCAACACTGACCATCTTAAATATAAAATCATGCATTTTATAATTTTTTATTAATTTATTTGGTACAGGCTCTTGCTATGCAGCACTGGGATTACAGGTGTGCACCACCATGCCTGGTTTCAGTGGCCAGCACAGTGTACTCAGGGTTCCTCAGCTAGCATGGCATGCAGTTCCAGGGACCCAACTTGGGCCCTTGCACTTGCCAGGCAGGCACTTAGCGGTGCTGTCTCTCCAGCCTGAATCACGCATCCTTGCACTCAACACTCCTATGAGAATTTGCAAGCAAATCACTCCATAGCCTAGCACAGAACCTGCCAACCTCCTGCACTAAGAAAAAAAGCCTAACATATGTTAAGCAATTTCCTACTAAATACAAAGTAGCAGCTGCTGTCAAGTTAGATAGAACTGCAGAAACCAATCACAATAATAGGTTATGTCCACCTTTGGTCAAAGGTTGAGTCTGTGGCTTTACTTACTCATCTCTTCAGGTTTCTATAGCATCTATTATGCATGAAGCATGTTAGGCAATGAGAACACAGCAGGAAATAAACCTATAGACCCTCAGTCACACTAAGTTTGTATTCTCCAGGGAGCTGAAAACAATGGATCAATGTTGAAAGAGTTATTGAACAAGCCAAGTGTTGTGAGGGCATTGCAGTAGCCTGAACTGGGAATGCTTGAGCAAGACCCCGGTAGGATGGAGTTTCCAGGATGAGGAACGTAAAGAGGCTCTGAAATGTGAGACACTTTCTGAATATGAGGGCCCAAAAGACAGGTCCTGTGATGGGGTGGACAAGGAGAAAAAGGTAAATGACAGTGACAGCAGCTGTGTTGGGCAAGCTGACCTGGTGTCTCAGCCATTCTTCTCTCGTTGCTGGTACATATACCCAACACTCAAAATGAAGGAAGGAAAGGTTTATTTAGCTCATTGTTACTGGAGGTTTCAGTCCTTACTCATCTGGCTCCAAGCTAGAGTGACACATAGCAAAGGGCAGCAGTTCATGGCAGCGGCACAGAGCAGAGAGCAAAATGGAGAAGGAACAGCAACAATGATAACAGAGAGCAAGACTGTATCTCTGTCTTTCTTATGTTACATCGGGGCTATCTTCCCCAAGGCTAGGGGCAGCACTCACACCATGATCCCAGCAGTACCCAGACCCATAATACCAGCAGTACTCAGACCCATAATCCCAGCCTTGGATCATGAATTAACCACAAACTGTAGAATTGTATCTCAATGACTGCATGAGGCTTTGGGCAAACAAATACACACACACCATAACACCTAGGAAACCTATCACAGTGTCTGATCCCATGGTAAAGGAATTGGATGATTGCTCAATGTGAAGCTGAAAGAAGGCGAATGCCCTGAACTCATTTGTGGGAGCAGATACTGGAGACTGTGGCATAAGAAGGCAGCAGGAAGAGGACAGGGAGGATAGGTCGCTCAATGGGAGACTATTTAATTAACGGGGCCACCTGGGCCAAGGTGACATGGGACAAATGGAAAGAAATGGGTAGCAAAAAGATACATTTAGAAATTACAGATAAATCAATTATATGCTATGGGTTGAAATAAAGGATGTGTGAATTCAAGATAAAATAAGGTTAGGAAATACACTCCTGGGATAATGTATTTTTTTTTTTTTACAGAAGTCACAGTGTATTTCTCTTTATGAATAAAATGTCCAGGTGTATTTCGACTTTATCTTGCTAGCTAATATGTATACACTATTGTCACAAAACACACTCTCATATAAAGAGTGTTTCTTCTCAGAATGGCTCTAATATTTAATATGCTTTTGACCTATGTTGGATTACTTCATGAGTGTCTAGCACTACAGTTAATCAGCTTTTCTGTCCACTGTCATATAATTAGGATTAGATAACAGAAAATCAAAAACATGTCTAATATACTTTCAAGAAATTGTCTCAGGAATCTCTGTAAAAACTAACATGTAGAACTATCTGATAAGATACAGTGCCACTAGCACTCACAACCTAAGTTTTCTACTTAGGGGAGAGTACAGTGCTGATTCTGGATGCTGCCCGCTTGTGGACTCTGCCCACTGGCGTGCTGTCTCAGCATCAGTTAGGTGGAGGGTGAAAGGCTGAAGAACAGAGAAGTGAAATTCAGATATCCTTGGGATATATTAACAGTTGCATCTCTTAAGGGCCTGGAAAGCCTTGTAATTAAAGCAAACTGGTAAACAGCCAATTAGCCTGTCCTTTTGAAGTGTAAATAAGGTGGAGATTCCAAACATTTGCTGGAAGAACTTAGTGTACAGAGAAAGCCTCCTCCCCAGTGTGGTATTTTTGATCTTCCTTATTGCTGTACCAAATCAATTGGTGCCAGGTGTTCACCAATTACAGGTTTTAAGAATGAATGAATAAATGAATGAATGAATGAATGAATGAAGCAAAGAGCGAATGAATCTCTCCTCCACCCACTTTCCTGTGGTCAGAAAACTTTGCAGATGGTACACGCAATCCACACCAATGCAAATGTATTGGTGAAACCTCCTTAAAATGACATACACTTGGCTGAGTTCATTTGTGTTCCTCTATGCTTGCATACACAAAAATGTATCAGCAAACCAGACGCTCTGCGTTTAAAATCTGAAATGATGTGATGCTAGTTGGGCCATGGTTTATTTTCAAACATGCTGCATTTGCAAAATGTTGGATAATGATGATGAAAACCTTGCAGAATAATTATGGTCCAATCAGGGAGGACCCAGCCCCTCTGAAGCTACTGTCACTCCGTCTGCTCCTTAGAAATGAACATCTCTTGCCAAAGGCAGGAAAGCAGAGCTGCGCGAATTTACTGCTGCATATCCCAATAATGAGAACTTGAATGATGAAGTGTGATAGCATTAGAGGGCCCTGGTTCATCTGTATACGTAATCGATTGCTGTAATCTCTCTTAACCTCTCCCTGGCCTCTGTTCCCCCAGATATTTAGTTCCTGCGAGCAAAGTGTTTTTGCTCTGCAGTGTGTAGACCTTTATCTCAGTAGTGCCTTATTCATTTCCAGAATGTTGTTTTGTAGGTGGTGCAATATATTTTTTAAACATTTTAAATTAGGGTAGACATAGCTAGGTCAGTCCCTTAAATGCAGAGTTTGCTTGGAAGTTTAGTGATTTGCACTGGATATAAAGTAGTCTATATTGAGCTCAAAAAGTCTTTAGTCTACTCTGTGTCACTAAAAAAGTAGCCTGCCTTTCTGTCAGTTTTGCAGTAATAAATTATATATTTTTGTATATTTAATTACAGATCAATATCGACCTAAATGTATTTGTCTTTTGGGTTACCTCATGAATGGAAGAGAAGTAGTTTAAGACAAACCATTTCCTACAACAGCAGCTAGACTTTGTATTCACCTAGTGAAATTGTAAAAAAGTCACATTAAGAGAAACTCATTGCAAAGTTGTTCGGTCATGCTGCTAAAGGGGAATGGAAATAAAAAAAAAATAAAAATAGAAAATGAAACTACTGAACTGAAAGATACCTGAGGTGAGTTTGTGTTCTCTAACACTAAAGAATGAATTTTAGGAACAATGGAAGCTAAGAGCAGAACATATTTATTGGGGAAAGAAAGCTTCTCTCCAAGAGAAGGACAGAAGGGAACCAGAGTGGGTTGCCTGAGGACACTGCCTATTCTAGGGACTTTTATAGAACAAAACCAAGAGATGAGGCAGGTCTAAGTTAGAAAATATGGGGACTTTCCAGCTGGGCATGAGGTGGGACAAAACTATGGTCAACCAATAAGATTACAAGTGCAATTGTTCAGGTAAAATAGATTAAATCCAGGAACAAATGGGGAAGCCAGTCCTATAGCAAGGAGGCATGAATACATAAGAGGGAATGTTGCTGTAGGGGATTGGGTTAGTGACTCTTCCTGGCTTCCTTAAGGTGATAGCGACCTACTTAGAATATCATTCCTGGATGTTTATCTTTAGGGAGGTAAGCATCTGTTCGATCTTTTGTATTGAAGTCTGGCCCACAGGGGGAGTGTCTGTTTCTCTCCCACAGTTGGAAAGCATCTTGGCTTCCATATTGGCTCCCTTTGAGGGTCAGCCCTATCTGACTGCCTATAATATTTCTATCTAACTCAGCTCCCTACAACAATGCTCATCAGAGGGTAGTCCAAAAGTACCTAATTCAATGGTTTATAGTGTTTTTTTTGTTTTTATTTTATTCATTTTTTTTTTTGGCAGAACTGGGAATTGAACTCAGGCCCTTGCGCTTGCCAGGTAAGCGCTTATTCTACTGAGCCGTCTCCCCAGTCCCCTTCAATGGTTTATAAACTGAACCTTAAACTATGAGGGACATGGTGGAACCTAGCAACCAACCCGAGAAGAATCCAGTACTTAGCAACACATACCACTGGAGAAATACAAGTTAGTGACCCCTCCACCTATAGGAGTGTGACCAGCTGTTGGAGGGTGGTGAGGGAGGAACCAGTCACTCAGTAGGCCCTCAACTAGGGCTTGCGCATTGGACAGAAAGATTAGCAGAATGGAAAAGCATGAGATAAGAACCAATGAGTAATAAATTAGATGAGCCAGCACTATGCTTAGGACCAAAGACACAGGGAATGGAAGCAGGCTGGTAGATCTAATCCCTTTTTCTTGATTTAATTTAATTTAATTCGATCTTGTCTTGTTTTTGTTTTTATCTAACTTTGTTTACCTTTTTCTTATTTTTCTTTACTTTTTTTTTTTTTTCCAAATGCCTGGGGAGAACTCCAGCTGCTGAAAATTAATCCCTTCCCGCAAGCCCAGAAGCCAAGTGCAGATAATCCCCTGATTACTCCTTCATTCTTTCTTTCCTGCCCTCTCCTCTAGTTTCCCTAAGCTTGAATGGTCATCCTTTGTCCTCAAGCTTGGCTTCTGCTTCCTTTCCAGTTATCTTTGTTTTATACACACTCCTCTTAAATTTCCCCACCACAGGGTAAAAATGCTCTACCAAGGGCAGACACTTTGCACGCATGCTCCTAATTTATGATTAGTTCTGTTATGTAACTGCAGACTTTGTTCCTACGGTCTAAGGCACAAAATTAATATTTGTCACAGTTCATCAATTTCTATACTGTATTTGACTGCTATTATTATTGCTAATTATATTACTTTAGCTGGGATATCATAGCTGCTGTAATCAGTTGTTCTCCCTTCTGTAACAACACCGGTAGTATTAGGGTAATAACCTCACCACAGCCCAGCACCAAACAAACAGGCTTGAGCTCAACAGGTACCAGTGTCCACTCTTAAGTGGGAACTAGGATCTTGGGACAGACACAAACCAGGAACCTCCTGCACATAGAAGTCATCCCTGAGGAACAGACTTTTCCTCAATGGGCCTTGATACTAGTGATACAGTTTTCTACTGCAAGAACTGACAAGAATCAACACAGAAAACAAAATATTTTTTTAAATAGCAGATGATAAGATATAGAAGCAAAATGCAATCTCAGACCTTCAGCTCCCCTAGAACAAAGCCAGAATACACTGATAGAGGGAAAATGAAAGACACATTTTGGTTGATTACCGTAAAATAATCCTGAACTTTCTGAAATGATAACAAACAAGGTAAAGAAACAAATCCATGAGTCTACAGAGGAAATCAGATCAGAAATAGTCTCTCAGGTAAAAAGAAAAGAAGTGACAACCACAATGGAGGAATTTGTCAGCTTATCTATAGTAGACATAGATAATAAACTAAGGGACATAGGAAAATTACGGAAGTCTCAAATAAACAATGTAGGAAAGAAATAGAATGCATGAAACAAATTTGCAGAGATAGCAGGGCAAAATCTCTTGAAAGAAACTGGAGATAGATGTTCAGACCTTAAAGACATGACTAGTGATCATGAAAGGAAAGATCTCTTAAAGAGAGACTAGGAAAAAATTCAACAGCTGCAAGACAATGCAAGGGAAAACAAGGTAGGACTGACAGGTGTCAGTGAAAATGCAGGAGTCAACACAAATGACATGAAAAGTCTATTTGCAGACACAGTAGCATGAAATTTCTTAAGCACAGAAACGTAATCTGACATACAAATAAATGAGGCTGCTGTAGGCAAGGTTGCCAGGGGGAACCATTTAATACAGGACATATAATCAAGTAGTCAACAAGGTGAACCCCAGATAGTGCCTTCCCAGCCTCTGCACCAATTAGAACGTGTTATTTAGTAACCCATAAGATGCCTCTGGAAGACAGATCTGCAACCTAAATATAATAGTCATCATCGGGAGTATAGGTTCTGATATTCCAATCAGATAATACATTTTAAAGACCTGTGCCAGCTTTCTGCTGACCAATAATGCCTATTATATCTCAGTCTTGTGTCAAAGGAAAGTATTCATGCACAATGGCACTCTGGAGTCTAGGAAGATCAAAAACATTGTTTGCTGCGTATTCATGACTTAGGACCTTGTCTGCTCCTATTCCTGTACATCATGTTTGACTTGGGCACTATCACTGAGCTTCCTGATTCAACATTAATTTCACAGAAAGGTCACCAATAGCCATCTCTCACAAATAGCCTATAAGCCACACTCTTGAGAAATTTATCTCAATTTGTTTGGTCTGTCTGACTTGGTATGCATTAGGTTCTGTTTTTGCCCCATAGTGGACTTGTCAAACATGTATGCTATATTACATAGCACATATTATATGTAGCATATGATAGCAACTGTACAATGTAGAACATACAGCTTGTACATATATACTTTATTATATATATTTCATTACATACAGTAAACACTATACAAAATACTATATATTATGCCCTGTATTGTATGTTGCATAATACATGTAACATTTGTGTATTTCATATTCAAAAGATATATATTGAACAATATTTATTATAAATATATATTGAGTGAATGAACAAATACGTCTTCATTTTTATTAAATGACTAACACCACATAAAAATGCAAAAGAAAGAGACATTTTATATGTCTTTAGAAATACTAGATCCTAATCTCATTGGTACTGTTAACCCAATGTTATTTGATTAAGAAGTTTATCTCCCTGGACCTCACATATATGTGATGTTTCAGTTGCTGGGATTATGACTCTGATACATAAATCCCATGATCGTTCTTTCCTGTTATTAACATCTTTCTCCAATCACCTCAAGTGGGGAGAGCAACTTCTCGTTTCTAACCTATGGAGCCCAGCAAGATGACACGATTATAGTTCCTGAGATTATAATTTTCAACTCACTAGGAGACTTGCTCTTTCACCGCATTTGAAAAATCAGTTGTTGGATTGGTAGCGCTCATGTGACTAGAAATTTAGAGCCATCCTCAGATCCCTAGCCTATAGAAAGCTCAGTTAGAGCCATCCTCAGATCCCTAGCCTATAGAAAGCTGAGTTCAACAGACCACAGAAAGCAAATGATGCCAACGATAACATTTCCTCACAAGGACCATTCTTCTGCCGTCAGCCTCATAACACACCTCAAGGAAAGCTTCGTCTTTTACTGTAATCATGTGAGATCATAGAACCAAGGGTCCAGTGATGTCTTGTTGGATGCATTCCCAGAAATAGTGACATCAGGGCTCAGGTGGCACAAACATTTCAGTGGCACAAGTGCCTACCTGGCAAGCACAAGGTCCTGAGTTCAATCCCCCTTCCACCTCCCTGCACGGGAAGAGATTGGGACATTATCAATATGTGATTATTTAACTCATCATACTTATAGGAATATTGCTATAAAATAGTAGAGAACTAATGCAGATGTGGACTGTTTTCTTTCTGTAATGGGCTGTTTATCAAATGTCCTATGCCTAGTTCCGATGGAAAAGCAGAAGCTAACCCTGGAGTTAACCAAGAAGCTTTGCAGTTAAACTTGCTAATTTTTCAGATTTTAACATAAGTATAAGCCTCATTAAGACACAAAATGAATCCTTTTTTAAATTCAGCTATGTATTTTAACTTGCTTACTTTTGCAAATTGGGCAAAGACGTGTTTTTGACCTGGTCTCACTTCTGCTATTCTGTTTTGTCCCCAGGCCCATCAAGTTCCCCCTCTTTCCATGGTATTTCCCTAGGTACCACTCTGATGCTTCTGCTCCTCTTTAGGTTAGTAAAACAAATCATTCCGTACATCTGCCCTTTGCAAACTGCTCACTAAAGTAAACACTATTTAAATTAGTGTGCTGGAGTTTGACCCAGTCCTTTTCATACATTCTGGATTCAAGAAATACAAACCGATAAAAAATTGTAATGCAGTCACTGAGCAATGACATCGTTAATTATTCCCCTAAAGAAAGTCATCCAAAAAACCCAAAATTTTTACTACTGCTTCAGCTGCCAATTTTGTCTGTGGCTATCAAACATGGTGTGTTTCAGCAAAAGAGCATGCTTTGGAAAAGATTCAAAGAGAAGATATACAGATATCTCCCTGTCTTTTACTTTAGCAAATTTCTTGGGATTCTTTTTTTTGGTGGGGGGAGGGAGAGAAGGAGAAATAAGCCACCTAAATCTAACCAAGGACAAGACAATGCAACCATGCACTGACTTGTGGATTACATGGCTACTTCAGATTACCAGGGGAACAAATGAAGAAAATTTGTCTCCCTGGATCTCACACATATATGATGTTTCAGTTGCTGGGATTATCTGAATGAGAAGTTTACCTTAATGTAATAGAAGGGGTCTTTTAGTGTACATGAACTGAAGAAGTATATAAAGATGCATGTGGAATGAGAAAGGATTTCTTTTTCATCAACAGGTCTTTCCGATTTTATATTCTAACTCTAGAAGATGCATACAATTAAAAGATACTGTTACAGGCACAGAGAAGTGTCATTGTTAAGTCCCTAGAAGTGATGAGCTGCTCCAAGAAAGTTTTGGAGATAAAGATTAGTAATTTAAATATCTTATGGAAACACTCCCATAAGTCATGAAGATCACAGTAATATGATGATGGAAATGCATGTTGTAAACTAACACAGTGAGTGACCATTTTTTTCCCAAGTTTCATCTGTCCTGGTCAATTATTAAACACTAGCTGAGAGGGTAAAAGGACTGGGATATGTTATAAAACAGAGGACAAAGAAAAACAAACCAATATTAAATCAAAAAATTATCCAGCATTTAACAGGTCTTGATTTAAAGCAGCTCTATAGCCAAAAAATAAATACACATAAATAAATACAAAAAATAAATGGTTGAGTAAATAAATACAGAGTTACATGTGAGTGGAAATGGATGGATGGATAGATGCATAGATGGACAGATTGATATGTGAATGGATGTATACATAAATGGACAGATAGAGGATAGATGGATGAATGTAGGAGATCCTCCTGTAATTCTTTATAATTTTTAAAGTTTTGCTTCCAAATTATAACTCATTTTCATCAGGACTGGAAATTCATTGAATACTAGAATATAATCAATCTAATAATTGATTATTGTATAATAACTTCAGATATCTCCTATCCTGATTTAATAGAAAATTAAATGTCTGAAAAATAATTTCATCCTGTCAGGTTAAGCCAACTGAAAAAAAAATAAAATAAAAAGACTGACCCTGAATTCTTAAACTGCATTCACATTTTTCAACATGAATTTACATTTGGGGATTCACTAGCCTGAACCTGAAGAATAACTAATAGAAGTCCAGATCAGAAACGAGGCAAGCCTGTGTCTTTCTATGTCATTTTCCTGGGACAGCAAGCAAATTATAGCTACACTGTACTTCAAGTGGGATAACTATGATAAAGGACTGCATTTTTGTTCTTATTTGGCAGTAGATTTATCCTTAGATCTCACATACACCAGCATTCTTCATGGATACAACATAAGACAACACTATTTTAGAAAATAAGCTCTTTAGCTGATAAAGCCCAGATTCAGATCCTTCTATTTCTAAGAGATATCTGAGGTGGTGGATCCTGATGCCTATCCTGATGTAGAGAAAGACAGGTTTATCATTTTATTTGACTCTGTAACCTGGCTTGTACCATGTGAAAAAAATACAACAGAAAGGAAAGTCTGTTTGCTTGTCCTACACATCATTGTGCTGTGTTCTCCAGAGAATTTGCAGGTGTGAAATTGTTCCCCAGAAAAATCTCCTAATACTAACAGCACCTGCTTAAAGAGAAATCTGGAGGACTCCTGCAAACTCCTTAATAGCAGAATATGAGATAGACATCTTTTATTCTCCTGATGCAGATTAATTTCTTTTCACTGACATTAGATACTTTCATCGGTACAATGTGCTGCTGTAGATGGTTAATTCTAATCAGATATTCACTGTTTTCCTGGCTTTTTCCGAGTTACTCATCTCAAGATATATTCTAATCAAACCATTTAAAATAAGACAATCACCTAGTCATTTTAAGACATAATTTGCAGGAATAAGATGTGAATTAAAATATCTATATCATGGTAAAATGGTGATACATGGTAAGCAAACAGCCTGTCACAAAGCCCAACACCTAAAAGAGTCTGACAAATGAGAGACTGTATTTCTACTAATAAAATTCACCACCACAGGGGGCCTGGCCCTAGCTCAGTTCTTTAAGTGTCTGCTTCCACAAAGCTGTCAGCCTCAGGTTGTTGTAGTTCGATCCCCACAACCCTCCAGCCAGCCAAAAGTGCCCTGAAGGCATTCGAGGAGAAAAAAAAAAAATAAAATAAAAAAAAAATTCACCACCACATCTGCTGTTTCTGCCTTCACTTGTGCCGTGACTACCATCACCAATACTTTTTATTGAAGAGGATTCTTTTACTTGCAATGTAAAAAGTCAGAAGTAGAGACTTTCTATGTAAAAGAAGTTGGGTGGCTATTATTTAAAATACTAATTATTTTAAGTTTACCATCACTTAAGTATAGGTAGCAATAACAAAAATACAAGGATAACAATTTTGGGACTGGCTTATAGATTTTTCAACCATTAAAATATGCAAGTGTTCTTTGAGATGCGTCTTAGCTATTACTGTCTGATTCCTAGTCACTAAATGCATTATGTCTTATACATCCTCCTTAGATATTTTTTATGTCTTCCATTTAAGAAAAATAGCCTGATGATGCAAAACTATGTCACTAGGAATACTCATGGCAGTTACATAGGATACAAAACATTATTCTGGGCCTAAGTGAAAATATCTTTCGGGAATATCTCTTGTCAATATTTTCAGGGTTCAGAAAATGTCAATAAATATATATTTGCATGTAAAACAAAGCAGTTGCTGTAAGGAGGAGGTGATGTAGACATTTGAGAATCTAGCTAAAAATTGGAGTCCAAAAAATGTAGGCAGACACCCAGATCCTCAGTTCAAGATGAGTACTTTTGAAAAAGCATATTAAACAGAAGGTATGGAGAAGCATCTTGGGAAATAAACACCATGCCCAGCTTTGGTCTGTGCAAAAGATGATTTCCACTGTGGCCTTTTCAAAAATGTTTGAGCTGCGACGTACTCGTGAGGAGTGAGATTTGGTTAATGCAATAAAAATCTTCACACATTATTCTAGAGATAAACATATATGTCAGAATTTCCATGAGCACAAATCTAGAGAAGCAGGACTCTGCTTATTTATGTCTAAGGAATGGTTCAGTATTTTTTTTTTAATGAATTTAGGACAGGGTCTACGGGGTGTGCAGGGTCTCACTACTCGATCAGACTTCTAGTGATTCTCCTACTTTCAGCCTCCCAAGCGCTGGTATCACAGGTGCACGCCACCACTCCCAGTCTCAGTGGCTGTCTCAGAGTGCACCAGGGGTGGGGCCATCACAGCAGACTAGGGATCAAACCCCAGCTGCTGTGCTTTGCCTAAGCAGGCGCTTTAATCTTCTGAGTTATCTGTCTGGCCTAGAAATGGTTCTGTATTGAAGAAGTTCAAGGACTCAGTTGTAATTGATATTTCAAGTATCTTGTTTTTGGAAGTTTAAAGTTTTATTTTGAAGTATTAAGTCTTAATATGTTTCATTAAAAAGGGTGTTTAATAAGTGCAGATTTTGTATCATTTCTTACCACTGAATAGGAGACACAACTACTTTGGCTATCGTGTACTTTTTAAGCAAACAATAAACAAAAACAAACAAAATTATGGTTTGAACAAGATGACAGTGATTTACAAATCAGAATGTTAAATGGTTCAGTTTATCTCTTTGCCCTACTACCTCTCCTGTCCTTCCACTGAACTCAGTAACTCCTTTTGAATAGGTTCACTCCATTGTCAGGGTATCTACTGTAACCTTCAGATTTTATTTTCTTTTTGAGGTTCTCACACTAAGGAGACAATATGATGTTTGTACCTGTGGACCTGTAAGCAGGATGGTTTGAAAAATTGTACTGTGGATTTCTCCTGGTCTATGGAAAGGAGCAGTTAATGCTTAATTTCTTTTGTATCCTTTTTTTTAATTTTTCAATTCTTTGACCTTTTTCTTTGCTTAATTTCTTATATATTTCTGTTTGTCTTTCTTCTTCCAATTTTACATCCCTATATCTGGTTACATGGACAACGAATTGGAAGATGACACTGTTTATTACAACCAACACTGTAAAATTCATATTATTTTGTTAAGTGAAATTCCCGTATCATTTGTAATTTTTCTGTTTTAACACTATTTTGTACTTTCCACTAAAAAAAGAACTTTAAATAAAAAAGAAATGGCTCAATAACTAACTAATATTTCCAAAGATCCCATATTCCCTTCATCATTAAATTTTGCGATTGTTCCCTTACTAATTAGAAAATTAGGTCTCAGCTTATGCTCACAGTACCGTGTTTCAAGGCAGGAACAGTATGCCCGTCCTGCTTCGTATCTCATTATCAAGGAAGAAAAGTGCTTGCATTCATTCCCTTGCATCTCACAGAGTAGAACTGGGTCTGTGGCCGAGGGTATATGGCAAAGGATTCAGGGAGCCATGAGAAGCTGGAAACTGTGACCACCATAGTGGGGTTCTGGCTTTCCTGATGAGAGGAGCAAGGGAAAAGACGGAAAGACAGCTCTCAGTTTGCCACCAACAACTCTTCTGGACAGATTAAGAACTAACACAGAGGAACACATGGGAGCACGACATGTGTAAGACCGTCACCTCAGAATACAAACATCTGTAGAATTTTGCAGCCTGTGGTACTGAGTTTAAATTTTATTCCAGAGAGAGAGAGAGTGGAGACTTCGGGGGATAGGTTTATTAAACATTCACATTGGCTGCAATCTGCACTAGAAATGTTCACTTTGCTTATTTCATTAAATTCTTCAAACTCTGTGAGTTCATCTGCTCTTGCCAAATGCACTCTTTGCTTATAACATTCCAGCCTGCTGGCTTTGTTCAAATATTCTGAGGCCAAGTTACAAGTGCAGAAATGGTATACCAGCTTGACCTTGTCTCTGCAGTGTTTCCGTAGGTATTGTGCCTGCATTCTTCTCTTAGCTCCAATCCCAGACCCCAAGTCACCTTTCCGTGGCCTTTCTCAGACAGCCAAGGCACTCACATCCCTGAGAATTGTTTCCGTTCTGCAGGTGAATAAACCAAACCTGTGTCACATGACGGGATCATGCACTTAATGAACCCAGAAGTTCTCACCCACTTACCTCTAGAAACCTTATATGCAAAAGCCCATGGTCTCCTGTGAGCCACTGGTTCTTCACTCTGCTTCCTGCTTTCCACCAACTGGCCAGTTCTGAAACAATCTCCCTTATTCAATTCCTTGATGTTTGCTGCACCACCCAGAAAAATCTATTGTTTTTTTATTGTTGTAAGTTTTGTGCCTCCAAAGGAGGATGACAGATAATAGATATTTTATTATTGGGGAAAGCAATATAGAAGGGAATATTTCTGAAATACATGAAAAATCACAGGATGTCATGAGGTTGAAAGGCATCAGTTTGCTGATGAACAAAGGTAGAGGTGTTCTGCATCCACATGCCTTATGCTTGTTTTCGGCACCTGAATGCACTGTGACCCTATCTGTAGCCACATTTATCTAAACACTTTGCTCTGTCTTAGACCAACTTGCTCTCCTCCATAAACAGAAAGCTGCTTTGGAACATTTTAGCACACAGTTTTAGGGCATATGAATCTACTTACTCCTGCAAAAAAATAGAACAAAACAAAAAGATTCAGCTTATACCTATAATTTCAACCATATATTTGCCCATGCCCACACAGAGAGCCTTACTTTACCTTTGGCTGAGCCTGGAATCCTGCATACATTGCTTCCAGAAAAATCTCCCCCACTCTTTGCAGTTCAAGTCACCCTCATTTTTCTATCTTCCTGTACTTTAATTGTGCTAAGTTGTTGCTCTCTATAGTCAAAATATTGATCTCTAAATGTCTCTTATTTATTCATTTATTCAGTCAGTCAGTCAGTCTTTCATTTATTGGTACTGGGGATCCAACTCAGGACCTTGCACTGGCCAGGCAGGTGCTTATGCCACTGTTATCTCTCTCGCCCTTCTTCTTTTACATCATAGTACTTCTGAGACTGGCAAATGACCCAGTGATTGACACCTCAATTTGGAATGCTGTATTTATAATGATTTTTGGAAAGAATAACTAGAAGACCCAGACAGAATAAAGCTGGTGACCGATTGAAGCTGTAAAGACAATTTCCTAAAAGAGAGGTGATGGGGTAGAATGAGAAGAGAGGAAGAAGATGAATGAGAACCCCAGAATTTCTTCGTATGGAATTTCTCCAGGGGTGGTAATGGGTTGCATGACTGCTACAGTTTATGTAGTAAATGCAAAAGAATCTCAAAATTGGCATGTTAATTCCAGGTGTCCCAGTGCGGAAGAACTGATGGAGAATAAGAGGAATACAAGCCTATAGAAATCACTCCTCACAATGCACCGCCATTAAATCACAACTCCCTTCTTTTCAAATCTACCTCTCGCTGTGCTCCTGGGTTGGGGTGAAAAGTTGAGATGATTGTAAATACCTGTAAGACAAAGGGATGGGTTCTCAAGCTTTGACATATGCAGGCTGAGAGCATCTATTTAAAGAAACTCAACAGTAGCTGAAATTAACCGAGAAGTGCCTCTTCCTTGAATAAATCAGCCATTTAGGAAGCTCCTGTTCTCAAAAGCAATCTCAACGTGACACCTAGTGGTGGCTTGAGGTTTAACCCTTCAGGTCCTGATACAAACAGCGACAAGGTCTTTTTGTTTCTGGTGGCGCTGACTTCACTTCTATGAGGGGAAAAACTCATTTATCTCATATAAAAATTGAATTATACAAGTAAGTTATTGATAGGAAAGTGCTAAGACAGTCTTGAAGATGCTACCTAACCTTTTTTCCCTGGTGTGTGAGGTGTACTATCACGGAGAGTCTGAAGATTGCTCACCGTTCCTACCAAATATCTGCCTCCCTACAAATCCAAAAACACGGGAGCCCTTCGTGTGGTATATTACAGAATAAACTTGCCACTATAGTAAATGATAAGGATCACAGAAAACTATATATTGGCTTTCTTTTAAATATTCTAGAATTAGCAAATCTTAGTTAAAAGGTTAATTATTAAACGTGTTTAGCGCTGGGGACGTAACTCAGCGGCACAGAGCCTGCCTAGGAAGCATGCGGTCTTGAATTCCCTTTGCCAGGACCAGAAAGGAAAAATCATTTATATGAAAAGGAGTGAAGTTTTGTTTTTGCTATCTATTTGTTTGTTTGTTTGTTTGTTGTTGCGTTCTGTTCTGGTTACCGTTTGTATTCTAAATTGGATTTCTTCAAGCACTCATGAGGCTGTGACAGCTTTACAACACACACACACACACACACACACACACACACACACTCACGCACGCACATGCGCCTGCAAATGCAGAAAATGAACAATGGTTTTTAGGCCAAAGTAGGGAATAATGTTAGCTTTGCTGATCCACCTTACTATGAGTTTCTGCCTCTTTTCACCATCTCCATTCTGTCTTCCCTAAAGCCACTTGATGTCCTCTTTGGTACAATACTTCTTCCCTCAACACAGATAGTGTGCTTTGTTCCCTTGCTGTCTTCTCTATCTTCCCCTAGGCACTCTGACAGGCTTATACAAGGGCTTCAGTACTGCACTTAGAGACAAGATGGACTTTCTAAAGACTTTCATCCACCACTGGTTAAGTATTTTCTATCTAATAAATAGAAAAGGATTGTAGGAAATGACTTGGATTTCGAATAATCTCTGTATTTCCAGTCAGAAAATTGGTACTACTTCATCAATTAATTAGGAAATTAAATCAGCTGCCCCATCCCAAGTTTATCTATGAGTCTGAAAGCTTTTGTATTATCTGTAGAGTTGTTCCCTTTTATGGTCTCTTATTTTCTGTCATCCACATTGTCAGGCACAGTACTAAAATGATTGCTGTATACATTATCTTAGGAATCATCAATGAGCTCTAAAGTAACATTTCTTTGTTCTCAGGTTAGATAAAACCCAGTTGAGGTCCAGTGCTGTGTTGAAAGCCCCTAAGTTCATGAAAGACGAAACTTGAATGCTTTCAGATCCAGCGTTCTTTGCATGGACTTCTCTTTAAACTTTTATAAGTTGGAAAGGACAGATCCATGGTATATGAATAATTTTGTTTTACTGCCCAAAGTTCTAATAGTAACCTCAGAGACTCATAGTACACACACGCACACACACACACACACACACACACACACTTAAAATTATAAGCACCATTGTGTTAAAACACTATGAACTTTATCATTGGAAATTATTGCTTTTGAGCCTCTGGGGCTAAGCTCACAATGGGAAGCCTATTCCTGCAAGGAATCCCTAAATTCAGCCAAGCTATAATCTTTTAACACTCATTTCCCCTGTTTTCCTTAGGGTAGGAGATGACAGACATGTGGACAAGCAACATAGGTATTCCATTCTATTGATCTTTCTCTCATGCTGAGGATTTCAGAATGAGGGTCTCTTAGCAAGTATATAGAACACATCAAATATAAAGTTTTTAGTTTTGCAAACATCATATCATATTCTGAGGAAGAGACAGTTGCTTTGGTAACAAGGATTCAAACACTGGACAGCTTTAGGGGTAGAATTATAAATAAAAGCCTGTAGTTTTGCTTAAAATTAGAGAAGGAAAACATTTTCTGGAAGCTTCTAGTGTTAGAAGTTTAACATAAACAAACACAAAGTTCAAACTTTATTTTGGTACACTGAAGAATTTCTGTTTTCCACATTACAGAGCCAGAGGTACAAAGACCATATAGCTATTCGAACTGAGGAAGTGGATTATAGCGTATTATAGCGGCTAAGCAAAAACCTCTGAAGTGAGACTGTTTCTAGCCAAAGCTTTATAACTCTGTGGGCCACCCTCGGTAGCACCATTGGTCTCTCTGTGCTTCAGTTCAGTGTAAGCATTAAGGGAGCTATTACAGGGACAGGGCTGGGGAGGCAGCTCCATGCTCTAAGTGCCTGCCTGGCAAGTGCAGGGACCCAGTTTGATCCCTGGTACCCCATGTTGTGCAGGCCCTGGAACTCCTGGCGCACCATGATGGCCCTGAAACCAGGTGTGGTTGCATCTGCCTGTAATCGCAGTGCTGAGAAGGCTGAGACAAGAGGATCACTATGAGTTGGAACTGCGTAGTGAGACCCTGTATCAATTAAATCAATAACTAAATTCTACAAATTTAAAAAAAAACATATAGGTACAGCCCTTAGAATGGCACATGCAATACAGTAAGCCGTCAAAAACCAGAGTGTGTGTCAGTATTACTGAGGCTCTATCTGTAAACCCAACACATTACGCTCTGTATGCCCTCTGTTCAAGACAGCCTGTGGGAGAGTATGTCCTGGAGAAGTCACTGACAGGTGAGGTTTGGAAGAAGTAGGAAGCGTTTACCATTTTCTCTGTCTCTGAAACTGCCACGTGTGATCGTTCGATTGGAATGAGCCCTCACATGCCATGCTTCTGAATGATAGATGGTGAAACTAAAATAGGTTCCCTTCAGATAATGTTTCTGAGTGACCAGCTGGTAGAGACAGGAAAAGCTTTTGCAGGGAGACAAGAGCCTTCAAGAACAGATTTAGAGAGAAACATTATACTGGCCTTCTAGAAATAGAAGCGCCAAGTTGCAGAATGCCAGAAATTAAGATTATTCACACAGCTATTTTATTGTTCGGTGAAAGAGGAAATGATGCAATGTGGCAGAGGTGGCTCTGTCAATTTGCAACTTGCCAACGAGCCTGCTGACACCAGTGTTAGGTCTGACTGGGAACATTGTCCAGCTCCTAAATCTCAGATGCATGCAACTCAGGAACCCATGGAATAACCAAGGGAGAAGCCACGCAGTCCCCATGTCCTTAGCAGGGGCTACCATCCAGGTAGACCTGCTCTTATCTTCCAACAACCACAAAGTTGGAAGCCAAGCAGCATGAGTTAGAGAGAGACACAGACTCCTTCAATGGGAGGGACATAATTCTCAGGTATATGGCTT
Organism: Octodon degus; assembly: GCF_000260255.1. NCBI lineage: Eukaryota > Metazoa > Chordata > Mammalia > Rodentia > Octodontidae > Octodon > Octodon degus. The sequence continues at coordinate 6,835,119 of NW_004524594.1, read as the reverse complement.
GGAAAGATTGATTCCATTTCCCTTTTCTAGAATTCTACCCCGAGTTCAGACTTCCTGTGTGATGGCATTATCTATTGCCAGTAAAACCTTTTGAATTGGTGATTAATCTCGCCTTCATGTTTTTTTTTTTCATTGCAGAATTACAGTAAGAACATGTCATATGTTGTTGATCTTTTTCTCCTTTCTTTCTTCCTTCCAATGACACTTACTGACCACTTGATATCAGACACTGTGGAATGTAGAACAAACAGTTCAAAAAAGATTCTGCTCTCTGAATGTGAGGGAAGAAAGATAATGAATAAGGAAAGACATAAATAAATGAGATTTTTGTAAAGTGTGACAACTATACTCCAGGGGTGAGATATGATGCTAGTGACCCTGGACAGTGACATGGTAAAAATGACCTCTTTACAAAGGGCACTTCAAGTAGAGACAGAGTTTGCAAAGGTAGTCAACTACATATATGTCCTGGGTAAAAGCTTTGAGGTGAACCACAGCTAATGTATTCTAGAAACATAAAGGAAACATGCATGTCTGGAACAGATTGGACCAAGGTGTTGTGAGCTCAGATAACTGTTGGGACGTGGGCATGGATAGATTGCACATGTAGACCGTAGGTTAGATAGATATTTATTCCAAACATGATGGGGAAAAAAAACCTGTGAATAAACAGGGCAGTTTCATGGTTCAATTTACATTTTCCTCAGAACACTGAATAGAGAATGAGATGTTGAATGGATTAGAGCAGGAGCCATGAGACCAATTGGGAAACAACCGCAGTCTTCAAAATAAGAAAGAATAGAAGTGTAAAATCAGAGTGATAATGCATTATGGCTTGTATCTAGATGTCGTCTCAAAGTCTCATCCCCTCCTAGATGGGGCTTTTCAGAGCCACCTGGACGTAGGGTGTGTGGTGCTAAATTAGAATTAGCGTAGTCAGTGCAGTGCAAGTAGTGTAGGGGAATTAGCATGATTCCCCTAACTGGAATTAGTGTAGTTTTGGGCATGGCTGAGTGAATTTACTGAAAACAGGAGCCCCACGCTGGGTATGGCTGGCACTACCCAAAAGGCTCGCAGCCTGGATGGGAAAAGGGGGAGAAAGAGGCTTGTTGCTTGCAGGCTTCTGTCTGCCCTGCCATGGAATGTTTCTTCCTGTGATACCCCTCTGCCAAGTCACGCTGCCTCGAGTCAGCTGCTTATGGACTGAAACCTCTACAAACCGTAAGGCAAAGCAAACCCTTCCTTAACTTGTGGTTGTTGGGTATTTTTGTCCCAGTGAAAAGTGACTCAGATATAACAACAGGCCGTTTTACTTAACTGATGTACTACACACACACACACACACACACACACACACACAGGATACCTTATGTTTTCTCCAATCTTTGAAGAACTGAAAAAAATAAGCCTAAAGATTATGTAGCTTCCATGAGAGAAGCTGAACTCAGAGCTACAAAGCTCACAGGCATGATTTCTTGCTGGGATACACTCTATAGCTAGTCCCTTCTTAGTGGGATTGGCAAAGCAAGTTTATGTGAGCTTTCGGACTCCTTATAACTCAGTGATGCTTGCTAGAGATTTGGTAATGCTGCCTTTCCTATGCATTTGAAAATTTAACGTTTATGACAAGTTTATGAACTAAATGCTATTATTATCCTCATTTTACATTTGAGTAGTCTGAGTATTGGAGAAATTAAACTAGGGAATATCAAAAGCTGAATTTTAAAGTATGCAGGTTAGCTCTAAAGGTATGCAAGGCTTTCACTCCAAGATATGTAAGACTAAACCTTAGCTGGTCAGTGATTCTACACTGAAGAGGCACGCTATAAACATATCCAGGAAAAGCAGTCATGATTCAAACTTCTAGCTGAAATAAAGAGTTACACAAACTGGAAAGCATTTTGTAGCCATTTCATGAAATTCTAAATACCAGAGAGGCAGGGTTTCCCACAGACTTTAGCAGAAAATAAGGACATTCCCCTAAAGAAAAGAGTGAACAAAAGATTTGTCTTTAAACCAAGTCTCAAGTCTCTGAATCAACATTTCCACCAGGTTGGCTTTTTCTAATATAAATGTTAAGAGGAGACAGATTGAAATGCCAAACTGAACTGCTCAGTGTTTTAGCAAAAGCCGTATCTGACAAGCAGCCACAACTCAAAATGTATCTGTTGAATAGCTGCTGAAAAATGTCCACAAGTTGGGATTGTAGAGTCCAAAATTAATCACAAAGAGTCTAATATTATAGCAGCACAAGAGTGACCTACGAAGGGCCTCCTGTGTTTTCTGTGAAGACTCAAGAAGTGTCCTGTCAAAGCTCCAGTTTCCCCTCACATAGCTGCAACTTGGCTCACAGCGTTGCTCCTGTAGTCTATCTCTAGTCCCCGTGTTTCCCTGTGACCTTAACCACTTGCTTTAGAATTTCTCTGCGATTTCCATATGCCCTTTCATTGCCCTGGGCCCCATCACTTTGATATGTAAAACTCAGCTAATTTAGGCTTTTCAAGGACAGAGTTTTGAATCCTTTGTTCCAAAGCTTGAGAATATTAGAAGATAAATGGAAATAGATAAGTTAGAATTTGCCATCTGATTACTTTCACCATTACTGCTAATAATACTGATGTACAATCTGAGAGTTTGCAGATAGAATCTCACTTGTTCTTCAAAGCAAAGGTGAATGCTGGTATCACCATTCCTATTTCTTTTAGGAACCCAAAAGCAATGTAATCAGAATTAAGACCTTGGATGTCTGTCTCTAGGGCCGAGTCTGCTATCTTATAGCTCTGTTCTAAGTACATTTGATGATGTACATTATAGTATGACATCTGTTTTATCACATATTTTAGTGTATAGACTAAAACATATACAACATATTCCTGCCAGCATCAACTTGTGTTTCCTCTCTCTAAAAAGAATCCTAACATTCTCTGCATTATGTACAGTTGGGTTAATAGCTATCTAAGAGTGTAAATCTGATGTTTTCTATCCTGGATGAAAAGTTACAATTATTACAGAGCATTTAATCATCTAGATATGATATCCTTGCCTGGAAGATTTCAAGTTAACTGCTCTAAAATAGGCCTGAATACAAATCTTTTTAAACGTTTTCCATCTGTCTCCTTGATGTTTGTAAAGATACAGGGCTTGGAGAACAACTATTCCGTGCAAGTGACCATGCTCTTGCTTGCTATGGATTAAGTGTCATATTCTTGCAATTCACATACAGAAGCTCTAAATTCCCATTACTATATTTTCAGATAAAGATTTTTAAAAAGAAATTGAGGTTAAAGGGGAAAAAAAAATATATATATATAATGTATTTGGTACACCTCATTATAAGCTCGAACTCCCAGTAATCCTCCTATTTTCAGCCTCCTTAGTGCTGGGATCACAGGCCCGCTCCACCACATCAGGTCTGGGTGGCCAGTTCAGTGTGCTCAAGAGTGGGGCATGTGGGAGCAGGGATCGAACAATGGTCTCTATGCTTGCCTAAGAAAGCACTTAGTCTGCTGAGCTATCTCCCCAGCCCTAAAGAGACAAAAATATGAGGGGATCTGTTTCCATGCAAGAAGCAGAAGAGACATAAGAAATTTCTCTCTGTGTCTCTGTTCCTGTCTGTCTCTGTCTCTGTTTCTTTCTCTTTCTCTGTCTCTGTCTCTTTCTCTGTCTCTCTCTGTCTCTCCCTCCAGAGAAAAGGTCTTGGAGCTATTTGCAAACCTAGAGAGAGGCATCTCTTGAATTAATCTTACTGGTACTTGTACGTTAATCTCAGGCTTTCAGTTTGCAGAGATACAAGAAAACAAAGCTCTGCATAACCCAGTCAGTTGTATTTGTTTGGGCAGCCTAAATGTGCTTAAAAAAATGATAAAGAAATTAAAGAACAAAATGAAAGATAGATAAGAGGAAACAGGAATATAAATCTTTTCCTAAAGGGAATGGCACCAGGAGATGGGGAGTGGTAGGGTAGACAACAAGGACAAGGAATAAGATGTATTATGTGCCTATCCCAAAAACCCATGATGAATGTAGTCATCATATCCTGCAGATATACACCAGTAACAAGAAAAAGAAAAGATTTAGGTGCTGTGAGGCAGTGTGTTGAAACTGTAACACATACCTAAAAGGTAGAAGAGGCTTCTGAGAATGGATGATAAGTAAAGATTTGAGGCTTCGACATGGATGCTGCTAATAGCTCTGATTGCCTCAGAAGGACAGTGAGCAGAAATGTGGACATTAACAGCAATTCCTGCAAGTGCTCATAATGTAAGAGGAGAACTGTGAAGAAAGCATCAATCACCTAAGAGAACAGACACATCATGGTAGACTGAGCATTGGTAAAGATACCACCATTTAAGATGCTTCTAGTGAGATCTTGGACACAGAAGACAAGCCTATTCAAAACTGGAAGAAAGGCATTGCTTGGTGCAGAATAGTAAGAATATAGCTGAATTGTGATATAGTGCTGTGTGAAAGCCAGACTTGGAACCAAATGAATGTTTTGAGATTTTCTACAAAGGGTGAAAGCATAGGCTTTTATTTTTATTATGGATTATGGCAAAGTGTCAGCTAAGAAAGATACATGGAAAGAATTGCTGAACAGCAACCCAAAGCAAAGGAACAACAAAATTTGAAATTTTCGACAACCGTTGGCCAATCTACATTTCCAACAGTGAGAATTCATACTGTGGATAGAACAACCTTGTGCAGCTGAACAAGGGATAATTCACTCCCTAAAGAGATCACTCGGAGGGCTTAACCAGTCATTCCAACTGAAGCCAGGAACTGAAATAGAATTATTCTAGCAGAAACACTGCCAGCTGGAATTCAGGTGGGTAGAATTAATGGGAAAGGAGGCTGTCAGACATCAGGGACTACAGGATGTAGCCTTCAAGCTGCCAGAGTTTGTATGCATGTTAAAGAAAAAGCCCCCAAGTGTTAACAAATCTAAAATAAGAAAATAAGTATAGAAGAGGTGGTAAGAAATAAAATAAACATTGGAGATGTAAAAGACGAGTGGGGAAAGGGAAGGGAAAGGAGTGAAGGTCAAAAATATTTAAAATATGTTGTATACATGTAACTATTCTCCAAAAGGAGTAATATTATTCTGTATTACAAACATAGATTAATTTAAAAAATAAAGGATAGAATGAATCCAAGGGCAATCCAGGCATCAAGCAGCCACTGTTCTCACCGAGGATCTGGGAGCAAGCCTGTTTCCTCCTCAGTTTCAGAAGGTAAAGCCATCTTCTTAGTTACAGTGAGCTTCAAAGCCATTGTCCAGAGTCCCAAGGACATGGTCCTTTCCCAAGTTCTTTTCTGAAGGGGTGCACAGAACACAGGGGACAGGGCCATATTGAAATCTGAAAGGTAGAGACCAGAAGTTTGTGCTCTAGGGCTGTGGAGCAATGTCGCCATCCCACAGGTTGTGGGGTGCATCACTCCTGGCCAAAGAATAATAATAGTCTTGGTCCTTAAAATCAAACAAAGTTTTCTTCATAGATATGCGACTTGCTTGAGAATGTTTTCCCTCCCTTCACTCTGACTTGATTCTTTTTTAATGCAAATGTCCACAATATACCTGTCTCAAACTGTACTTTGTAATCACAAATTTTTCTGGTTTTATAGATTCATAGCAGGAAAGGAGTTTTGTGTCAGGATGCATCTTTAGTCTTATGCATCCCTAATGTGGTTGAAAGTTTCATCTTAGAATTGATTGTAGAATGTGTTAGATCTTCTGGAGCTCTTTGGGTGGGATGAATGCACTTTTCATGTATAAGGATTATGAATGTTGGGGGGAAGGATGGGCAGATAAGGGTAGTGTAGATTGTGTTGTGCCTTCCAAATTCAATTTGTTAAACCCTTAAGGCCTCAATGTGACTATAATTTCACATAGGACTTATAACAAGATAAAAATCATAAAGGTATGAATTTAATACCCTTAAATGGTGTTTTTGTAACTCTCTCTCTCTCCTCTCTCTCTCTCTCTCTCTCTCTCTCTCTCTCTCTCTCTCTCTCTCTCTCTCTCCCTTCCCTCTTCTCTCTTCTCTCTTCTCTCTTCTCTCTTCTCTCTTCTCTCTTCTCTCTTCTCTCTTCTCTCTTCTCTCTGTCTTCTCTGTCTCTCTCTGTTTCTAATTTTCTTTACTCTGGCTGATACCATGACTGTAGACTTCTACTTATAGTACTGTAAAATAAATAAATTTCTGTAAAGCCATACAATGTGTTATATTGTATTATACATCTTAGGACAACTAATAAATTAGGAGCCATAATGATTACGTGAACTGTGGTTTGGTAAACACTGCAAGACCCTGGATATGGATGAAAAAGTACTAGATCCTGTTGATGGCAGCCATTCATCTGCTTATCAGGACCTTAGCCTGAGGTCAAAGCCATAACATAAGGGCAAGATATGGAAAGAAAGTAAACCTCCCATCTGACAGTTTCCCAAGTCTATAGAGTTAAAGGAAAAGAAGGAGTTCTGTTTAGGAAAGAGCTGGGTGGGCTTCCAACGGGATTTAAGGAATTCGTAGGAATTACTCCATTGCAAGGAAAGTACTAGACTTCATCTTTCCTCTTTAATTTGAGGTGTGGCTGAGGATTGTTCTGTAGGTGGGAAGATTGGGAAATGTGGAAAAGGTCATGACTGGTCTTGGCACCAGAAAAAAGATCACAGGAATTTGTGGAGGGCAAATTCTCATTTTCCATATTTTTCCTAATCAGTGTCACATGAGTTTGACCACACTATCTGTCTAAATATCAAACATCTTAGACATAGCATGGAACAGATATTTTTCCATCAATTATTGATAAGTTAAAATTTAAATTTCTAGAGAATGTGAAGAAAAAGAGAAAAAATAAATATTTTTTTAAAAATTTGAATAAACAAATATTTTTACACAGAGATTTAGAAATCTAACCATATACAGCAAGATATTGAGTTTAAGCTCAATGCTTATGTTACAGGGTAATAATATCATTAAGCTTCTCTTTTGGAGGGTTAACAACTTAAGTTTGCAGACCAAAAATTAGTTAAGAGAAGGGCTACAAGCCTTTCAAGGTCAGTGAGGACTCAGGACATAAGAGAACCTGTACTGTAACATCCTGTAACTCATTGATGTCCCAAATTTTCTGATCAAGGAGATTATGGGGCCACAGATGAAAGTGATTGTTGATGTAGAGTGTGCCTAAGGGGAGTCACATGGAGAGAAAACATTCTCTCAGGCTTTCACAGAGAGCTAATTGGTCAAGCAATGGATGTGACTCATCCACATGACTGACACTGACAAAGGATCTATAAACTGCTGTACAGGGATTCAGGGTAAATCTTGAAGGATTTGACTGACCTTGTCAGATGCAAAAGTTCCATTTCTTGTTATATAGGTCTTGTTTTATCTTGGTCTTAACCATCCAGCAGAAAAGTATAATAATGCGGTATGAAAAGCAAAGCCATATTAATATGCTGAGCTGTAAAGCTCAAGTCAACAACTTCTGGAATTGCCAGTCCTACGGATAACCCACTACTATTATGGACTAGTGGACTATATTGGATTATTTTGCTGAATTCAAGCACCTAAGAGATTTAAATGGCAATGGAATAGCCACTTCTGACAAAACTAAACAAAAAAATGGGACACAAATGAAGGACCATTTTGCATCTGTATATACAAAATAGTTAAGATAGATATATAGCTACTTTCTCTTAATTCAGTGAGAATAGAGATTTGTATTAATAGTGTTTGGACAGGATATCATGTCTGCATCTTGTACTATGAATAACCACAATGAGGACAATATACAGTATATAAATTTTTGAAACTGTCCTATTAATCGGTTTTGAAACTATCTCATTGCCATTTGTTTCTCAATAAAATTAGTAAAAAAAAAATTATGGGTCAGGGAAACATCTCAGTAGAATAAGATTTTGCCTGGCAAGTGCACAGGACTGAGTTCAATCCCCAATTCCACCAAAAAAAAATTAGTTTTAGGGGCCCAGGAGATGGCTCACTAGAATAAATACTTCCCTGGGTAGTGCAAGTTCAAAGCCAGGTTTGAAAAACAAAAAAAGTAGCACATGGGTATTGGATTTTCCTAATGAGCTGAAACCCTTATGAAAATTCTTGGGAGTGAAAAGGAAGGTTAAGAACAGAGGCTACAAGACATTGATGAGTCACTTTCCACAGCAAAAGTTAAACCTGAACAATTTTCCAGTATCTTGGTTGTGCTCAGAATATCTGACCTCAAATCAAAACATAGGTTAAAAACTTCTGTACTGGCCAGGTTAGGCTTTTAATTCCAGCACCTGTGAAGTTGAGAGAGGAGGATCATAAATTCAAGGCCAGTTTGAGCAACTTTGTAACACTGTCTCAAAATAAAATAAAAGAGTATTGGTTACATAGTTCAGTTCTCCTTGTGTTCAGTCTGACATAGTCCACCCATCCCCCGCAAAAAAAAAAGAAAAAGAAAAAGAAAAAAAAATACTGTTATACTGAATTCAAAGTCTTTGTTCAATGTAAATCAGGTTTACAGTTTGTGTTATGGTTTGTGTCTAGTTGTTCCCCTAAAGCCTCCTACAGTCATGAGGCAGCTTCTAGAGTTTGTGATCCTCCCCTCCCCTTCCATCCCCTCCCCTCTCGTCCCCTCCCCTCCCTTCCCCTCCCGTTTCCTTCCTTTCCTTTCATGTATTTGGTGCAGGGTCTCACTATGCAACTTGAAGTCATAATGATCCTTCTGTTTTCAGCCTCTGCAGCACTGGGGTTACAGGTGTGCACCACCACATCCAGTCTCAGTGGCCAGCTCTGCACAGCCCCGGAGCAGGGGGCTAGCCCACCATGTGGTTCTGGGGATCGAACCCCGGTCCCTGCACTTGCCTAAGTAGGAGCTTAGTTCATGGAGCTATCTCCCCAGCCCTTTGTGCTTGATTCTTGACCCAAGGCAGGGATTTCAGACGTGAGCACTATACTCTGGCCCTAGGGTAGGTAATTTTCATTACAATGTAAGGAGCAGGAGGGAGGGTAGCTAGCTTCATGAGCTGCTGCCATTGTCTCGCTCTTTGCTGCTGCCATGAACAGCTACTCTGTGCCACCATGTGCCACTCTGCCTTGGAACCAGCTGAGTATGGACTGAAACCTCCACAACTGTGAGCTAGGTAATCCCTTCCTTCCTTAATTTTGAGTATCAGTATTTTGTCCCAGCAAGGAGAGAATAGTAACATGTAGCTTGGAACTGTTACTTTCATTTTCTCCTCAGAGATAGTCAAAATAAAGTCAGCTATAATGACTTCTGCTGGAATAAATGTGTTATTATTATAGTTCTTTTTGGAGTAGTTGAAAATAATGGTTTCTGGAGTAGATTATGGACCTCTTAATTGTTATATGATACTCTCATTTCTATTACTAATTTTTGTTACCATGGTCAGGTTAGTAAAAGTTAATATCCAAATCTTAGTTTTCATATATTATAAAGTATATGTACATTCACAATAGGATCATGAAGAAGTGTAACTAACTGTTCCATGACATAATTGGGTAATATATTGAGTCCTATGACAATGTTTGTTTCTTTTATAGAAAATGATTCAGGGAGATGGATATTAGTTCCTATTTGGGACCTTTTCTCACAGTCATCTCCCTATTATAATTAGCTATGAGGCTGATGTGATGGAAATTGATGGAAAAAACATTTGTCATCCTCTTTTTAATTTAAGCATCTATGACTGAACAACTGGTCATATAACTGTATATCTAAGGCTATCTCTGCCACATAGTAGTGTCACACACACAGCTAAAGCCTCTGTGCTCCAAATTTGGAGTGATCACAGTGCTATTGGGAGCTATTGGCTCTCCAAGTTATACAAGATTAAATCATAATAGACACTGCATGTGAGAGACTTAATGGAGCCACGCCTGTTGTACCAAAGTGCAGCGCAGATCTGCACATGTCTGCATGCACCTTGCACCCTTCACACCCGTGTTCTCTTTGAATTGCTCAGGTGCTAACCCAATAGCCTTAATGAAACCAGACGTAGACTGAGTTATCTTCTCTTAAACTGGAACAATCACACATCAACTTGTATTAATTCCCTTCCTAAAGAGCTAACTGGTCACTATAGAACTCTGGCAGCACATTTTGACCTCCATTTGTTATTCTCAATTGCTCATTCTGCTACAGATTTGATTTCATCCCTTTATAATACTCTTATACTAAATCTTCAGTTAGTGAAAAGAAAAATGAGGCTTTTAGGCCCACTTCTTTTCCTCTTCTTCCTCATTGACTGTCAGAATTTGTGGTCTACAGGTTTGTGACTAACCAACCTACCACTTTTAGCTAGGTGAAACTTTGAAATATGTTTTCCATGAGAAAAAAATGAACATCCCCAGTTTCCACCAGATAAAGAGTATATGAAAGGAATCTTCAAACACTGCTGGCAGTCTAGCCGCCGAGGATGTTCAGTGACAGCAAAAGCCCAGGTGACAAGATAACCACACCTAGGGTTGCCAGGCCACTTAGTTGTGAGTTAATTCCTGAAGCATAATTCCAAGTCTAGAAGACTGATGAGATAGGTACAACTGGCTATGAAAATACATTTTGTAATAATAAATAATATATCTTATAATTAGCAGAGGATGGCAAGGACCTACCCCTGAAAACAAATGCCTAAGTGTATTGTGGTTTACTCAGTTAAAAGAAACTTGATGGTCACTAGTGATATAGTCACTGCCTCAGTTACTCTTCTCTCGTTGCTAGGACAAGTACTGACGCACAAAATGAAAGAAGGAAAGGTTTATTTAGTTTACAGTTATTGGAGGTTTCAGTCCATAGTCATCTAGCTCCGAGGCATGGTGACACATGGCAGAAAGCAACCTTTCAAGGCAGGAGCAAAGAGCACGAGCAAAGTGGAGAAGTAGCAGAAAACGATGGCAGCAGAAAGCAAGTCTGTCTCCTTTAAGTTGCATTCAGGCTTCTGTGTCCAAGGCTGGGTGTAGTATGCATACCTGGAATCCCAGAGGCACTCAAACCCATAAGCCCAGTGGGTCATGAGTTAATCACAAAGTGTAGAAGTCTACTCCATGGCTCATGAGGCTTTGGGAGGACAACTAGACACAAACCATAATAGTCATCAAGAATGAAAACTGAAAATAGTTACCATTTTTATCTATATCACTACTTGGTATAGTTCTGATGAAATTAAAGTTTATATATTAAAATACTATCTCCATTGTTAATGAATTATCATATATTACTGAACAATCATATATACGTTATTTAGAAGTAAGGAAGAACGAAATTCTGCCAGTTTCAGGAACATGGATGGATTGTCATGTTAAGAGAAATGAGACAAACTCAGAAAGCAAGCTTTATATGTTCTTCCTAATAAGTATCATCAAAAAATAATAACACGAACATAGAAAAGAGACTACTATTAGACAAAAGGAATGGAATATGGGAAAGAAGAGAGAATTGCAGAGGAGATCAATAGGAAGCATAGTATTTCTAATCAAAGTATGTCCATTGCAGGCTTATATTTTGGAACACTGATAGGCACAAATAAAAATGTATGCCTCAAAAAATTAACATAAAAGTTTTATGATAAATTGGTTAATCATGATTTCCTCATTTCTGGTTCCATTTTCTGTATTTCACGGATACATATGCACATGTGCTACTTTTCATACATGGGTTTGTCTAGGATGTAATATAAACCTTTTAATATTTGAGCAGCTGTTGCTATCTTCTAGGGCTGAATAATGATCAACAATAACTGGGAATAGTTTATCATTTCAAAAAGAAATTCATACTCCCTGCAAGCCTCCTTCACTCTCCCTTGCCCTAACCATCCGAAACCATTAATGATCCTTTATTCCTGTGGTCTCTTCTGACACTTTGTACAAACAGAGTCACATAGCAGCTGTCCTGGCTTCCTCCCTGAGCACCATTTAGGATGTAGTATGTACCAGTAAACTCATTCCTATTGAAGTTTCAGATAAGTTTTAATTGCATAGGTATATCACTTTGTTAGGCTTAATTTAGGCCTAAAGTAAGGTGAAATATTGGACCTTAAGGTGAAATATAGGTCCTTAAGGTGACCTAATTTAGGTCACCTTAATTTAGGCTTCAGTTGAGAGACACTTGATTTGTTTTTATGTTGGCCTTATTGTGAATAACACTGCTTTCCTATGAGATTTTGTGTAGGTCTATGTTTTCCATATTGGGGCCTACGTCTGCAGAATTTCTGTTTCATGGTATTCCAATGGTTAATTTGAGTTACTGCAAAATTACTTCCCAAAGTGGCCCTATTATTTAAAAAACCCACATATATGCAATTAAAAACGAAAAGCAAAACAACAAAATATTATTAATCAGAATTACCTTAGACACCTAATATTTTGTAATGTAATGATGGAGGATATGTTTTATGTAATTTTTCTTCCTTAAAGATAGTCAAGCTATACCATTGCCCTTTTATTACAAGATGTAGCCTTTGCAATTTTTCATTAAAAAATAGATTAACTTTCCTATTGCCGTTATATTTTTAAACCAAACTGGAAAGCAGAAAGATTTAAAACAATACAGGGAACACAGGACACGGAGAAAAATAGAGCAGTAAAGGCCGATAAGTAAAATAGCTTCAAAACAATCAATATTCACTTTATATTTCTATGTCAAGGAGGTGAAATGACATCGAGGGAAACAGCTTTGCGATCAATAAATTTTCCAAATTGAGAGTTTAAAATGAGATGCTATAATAACAGTGACATTTTTTCCCCTTTAAATACATTCTTAAAGCCAAAAGAGGTAGGTAGAAGCCGAATACAGATTTCACTAAATGCCACTACTTCAAAAAGCTCAGTGTGTGAAAATCCAGCTGTTCTTTTTTGCTTTGTACATTCACAGCCAATGCTGGCAAAATGAGGCTTTCCTTATTTGCTGACATCCGTGTTGATGATGCAGGAGGCAAAATAGCATTTCTCTTCTGGGTAATGTTAATTATGGAGCGCTGACAAGAGTTCAAAAATAAATCTAAATCTTCCTAGTCAATGCCCTACATCAATATAACATGGAAAACAAAATATACTGACAAATAGGAAAGGAGTGTGCTTTTGGAACAGTATCTCTTCCCTTTTAATAAATGAAAAGAGGCACATAGGAATTTAAAAAAAAATGATAACAATAATAGCCCATCAGGATAACAAATATGAGATCTATCTATATTTTTAATTTATATTACTCACTTGATTCTTCAAATTAGAGGGAATGTGCAACTTTTTCCTTTTCTGGGATGTTGCACTGCAGCTCAGAAAGGTTAAATGAAATGGATAAGTACCAGAATAAAAATTGTAGTAAGTGTTCTATTTTTCCTTGCTGTTTTTTTTTTTGTTCTATTTTTTCAGGCAAAGTTGCTGCACACACTACTGCAATTTCTAAATTATTTTTATGAGCAGTGAATTATGATTGTTGAAATATGGGTCATTAGATACATGGAGTGGAACACCACTCTGGTTTCTTCTACTCCTTCAGCAGAGCACATTTCCTGTAGGACATTAATTTATGACACTAGTTTAATACATGTACAGAACGTGGGTTTTACGGCAAGAGTTCAGCAGCTATTTACTTGCTTTCAAAAATGTTAGGAAGATTCAGGTATTTGCTAATCACTACAATAATTGTTAACGCACCGATTTAGGGTAAGTAATACTATTTTTATATTTTAAAAAGAAGAGACTAAGAATAATTTCAGGTAACTCATATCCAGTCAAACAACAAACAAAAGAAATGTTTTATATTTTGAAAGATGCTTGAGAGAACATAAAGCCATACTTTTTTTTTTTGTATTTTGTACAGGGTCTTACTATACAGTTCAGATTCATAGTGATCCTCCTGTTTTCAGCCTCCCCAGCACTGGGATTACAGGCATGTGCCACCATGCTGGGTCTCTGTGGCCAGCTCAGTGGGCCCGGGGGCCAGGCTGGTGAAAGCCACCCTTTTCAATAATAATAGTGTGGCAGCATGCACTTAAACTTTAAAAGTCTGATAGCTTTTTGAACCAGCAAACTCACATCTAGAGTTGTATTCTAAGAATAGAATTGAGAACAAATAAGAATTTGTGTAGTAATTTTCGGATTTTAAAAGGTGAGGACAAACGTTTTACCAAAAATGAGTGACTAAAAAGAATTGTGTGGTATCCACCAGGAGGAAAAAGACCAACCACTATATATATAGAACTGGGGATTGAACTCAGGCCTTTTCAGGCAAGCACTTATTGCCAGGGAAGCACTTATTTTATTGAGCCATCTCCCCGGCCCCTAAATATTTTGTATTACAAAGTTAATCCTGGGGAATACAGTATTACAACATTTAACCTTCTTGGTGAGCTTTCTTTAACCTATGAAGTTTAGTGAAGTGTTACATTTGTGACGTACATCCTCACACTGATCGAAGTCTCAGTAAAATTAGGCTCCATTTCCCCTGTGAACCTACAGATCTGCGCTTTCAACACAGAACATTACACTTAGTTGTTAGTGTATTTATCTCCCTCTTTTAGGATAAGAGACTTGCTCAGCGTCAGAGTATCCAATTTAGTCACTTTTAACAACTCACTCATATTTAACACAAAGCAATATGTGGTATTTCATAAACAACATCCAGAAGACTAAATGAATAAAATAAGTGAAAAGCTCTCTTTCAGTGTGCTCAACTTTTGTCATTTGAGGATGACACACAACCTGATAAAATCTGTGGCTTGCTGGGGGAAACTGTCAGAGTTATAAAGAGAAGATGCAAATTCCAGGGTTCGAGCTTCTCTGGACTTAGTTCTGCTGCATAAAACAGAGGTGGGTATGATTTCAACACATCTGTTGCCCACCTACTGCAGGGCAAGGCCTTGGCCTGAGTTACTACACAGTTTCTGGTATGGGACCTATGAACTTCCATACAATGTATTAGTAGATTCCATCAAATAGATCTTATTCCATTTTCCTCACAAGTTTTTGTAGGTTTTTATTTTGTTATTTTATCTCATCAGTGCACTATTTTTTTCCACTTAGAGGATAATTGGACGTAACATGTTTAAACTACAATAAGTCTTCTTCTATGTTGTACTTACTCTATGGTCGGGACCAGAAACCATGTTTTACTATCAAATGTCTATTGTCATTATTAAATCAAGAGATTGGTTTTTGTATTCATCTTGAGTTGACTTTTAAATCAAAGCCTGTATAAAATGTAGTCACTGAGATTTGTTCACTATCCCTCTCTATACACCACAGGGCAGATACAAACACTTCCAGTAAGATTGCAGGCTTTCCTCTGGGAATAAGAAAGGAGAGTTGCTTCCTGTAATTCCAGGAGGAGGGAAATCCTCTTCACTACTGGCATCTGCCAAGGCAACATTTTCACAACATCTAAGGAAGTCAGAGTGTAGTCCTTGGGAAGAAAGTTAGAAGGAGAAGGGCCAGGGAGAGCAAAAGAGCAGCAGAACAAGTTCACAGAAGCCAGACTTTAAAGACTTGCCTTCAGGTAATACTGGAGAAATCTTGACCCCCTTCTTGAAATTCACTGAGGTATTTCTGTGTTTCCACATAAGAAATTGCAGCTACATTTTCCATTGCCTAAAGGAATTGGTATTTGTTTGTCTTGGTACTTTCCGCTATAGCTAAAACATTACATGTTATGGTTGAACTGTCTGTGCACCCAACATTAGGGTAGATATTTTGATAGGGAAAACACCAGGTCATTCATGTCCTTGTGAAATGCTGAACTGGACTAATAGGCAGAGACAGAGCCAGGTGAATTGCCAGAGGTGGGGAACACTATAGTCTCTGTGACCCATGCCAGGCCTGCGCTAGACTCTGTTTCACCAAAATAGTCATCATCATCATCATCATCATCATCATCATCATCATCATCATCATCATCATCATCATCCAGAGCATTCTCCCAACTTGATAACATAAGAGGGATTGATGGGGGCATCCAATGAGCCCAGATACAATAAGACAGAAAACTCATTACAAGGACCCTGAAAAAGCATTTCTATTTAATCCAACTTGGGTTTACATTGAGAAACATCTGGAGAATCTTAAACATTCTCTTTGGGTTTACTAAATATTTATGCTCAAGTCAGGATTCACATCCTTTCTGACCTGCATAGATTGCCTGTATCAGGTACCATTTGGTTCAGGAGGAGATTGATATAACAGTAATAAAAATGTTAAATGAGTGCTTTCTTTGTGTCTGAGACTTACTGTTCTGCATGCCTCATATGTCCAAACTCGCTGATTTCAACAATAACCTTACTAGATCAGTACTATTTTTATTGTCATTCTGTAAATAGGGAAAATAACAGAAGAATATAAATTAACCATTGTAAGGGAACAAAACTAACTAGTAAATAATGGCATATGCTTAAACAATATGAACTATCTGCCCAGAAGGTAGACTTATGAAAGTGGAAATTCCTCTGATCCACCCCTATACCATATTCTCTATTACTGAGAGGTGTGGTAGACACTATGCCAGCAAAACAGACCAAGCTTTCTAAAGGAGTGGGTACTTTTTAATTGATTCAACTCTCCAGGCATGGTGGCACATGCCTATAATCCCAGCACTTGCGAAGTTGAGGCAGGAAGATCATTATGAATCCAAGACCAGCCTGGGCTACAAAGTAAGCTTAAGACCAGCCTGAGCTGCATAGTGAGACCCTGTTTCTAAAAGAAACAAAAGTATACACACACACACACACACACACACACACACACACACTTCCATTTGCCTAAGTGTACTTTTAACAACACAGTTTTAAACTTTCACAATTTAGAAATAGTATCCCTTCTCAGTGAGAACCACACAATTTGGATGGCTGGATACAAGCAAGTGATTTCTTCTCTCATCTCATTACACTGATCAAACCCAATAAATAAACACAATTAAGATCTAACTGAACATTTAAATATCACACTATTCAAAGAAAATTAAAACGACTTACTGATGAATTTTTACACCAAAATTACTTGACCTTGCAGAGAGACATCTGCCATGCCACTTTCTCCACAGGGTAGAGAGAGAAAAAAATCACAAGATAGGAAAACCAGTCATACCCCAATGTAAGTCAGGCATCCTAAGAGAACGCAGATGAGACAGAAAGGGTGAAGATGGAAACAGCCCAGTTCCTAGCACTATACATGCTAAGCCTTGAGTTCTATACTTTAATTCAACCAAGGGTCAAGATGGAGTTAAAAAGGTCGGAGTTGGGATCAGTTCTCCTGCACCATAGAAATGTGAGCATCGAGTTTGGCTACCAGCTCCCAGCTATCTCAGGGAAGGACCAGGGCTTCACTTACCAGATGACTTGAATGGCTATAAGTCCTGCAGCTCAATACCGGGCCTCTTCTAGTCTGGCTTCTGTGCAGTTCCAGTTCCTTGTGCAGTTGGCATTGAGAAAACTGCTCACCTGCTACTTCTCCGTCTCTGTTGCTTTTTCCTTAAAAAAACAATTAGTCCAGGCTGATGTGTGTGGATTCAGCGCACTTGCTGTTGATTATTCAACATTAGATGACTGTGGACACATGATTAATTCTCCGTGAGCCTCAGTATCCTCTTCATCAAATAGAGATAATGACGGTAAACACTTCATTTGGATTCTGGAGGATTAAATGAGATAAACTCTGTCAAATGTTTATCATAGCACCCAGACATCATGAACATTAGAAAATCCTGCCTGCTTTTATAATTTAGGACTTAAGGGGCTGGGGAGATGGTTCAGTGGAATAAGAGCTTCCCTGGCAAGCGCAAGGGCCTGAGTTCAATCCCTGGTTCGGCAGGAAAAAAAGAAAAGTGCCTATAATTTAGGACTTAATTACAAGGAAAGTTTTTAAATATATTTATATATTATATATAAATATTATATATATTATCATTCATCAAAAAGCTGTACTATAAACTTGAGGTCTTTCATGAAAGACAGAGTGAGCAATTACTCTACAGGCTGTAACTTCATTGTGTGTGTAGTGAGACTCAGAAAACCACCAAATGAACCTGGGCTTTTGATCAGTGCATACTGAAGGGAGATCCTGGAGACACCAATTCTGAATTAGTAGTTACGTATCTATTTTCACCTCATAGAAAAGAGAGAAACCCAGAGGTTATGAGAAAAACCAGACTCAATAGCCTCTCTTTCCATACTAATTCTTCATGCATCCATCTATGCACCATCTTTTCTTCAAAAGTTACATATTATAAGGCATTGCACTCTTTACTGGGAAAGAATAAGAAACCAATCATGTTAGCTTTAAGGAGTAAGAATCATCTTGTCCAAAATGTACTCTCCCCTGCGGTGGTCTTTAAAAGGTTCTGGCACCTGGTAGATTTTATAGATGAATTCTGTAGTAAAGTGTCTAAGGCACTTGTTTCTGGTACACATTGATGTGTCAAATTAAGCCATCTACACAGTTGTTCTTCTACGGGTGTCCAGTAGACAGAATAAGAGCTCAGTCCAAGACATTGGCATACACAGTTTGTAGAGCTGAGTTCCTAATCATGCTTGGAGAGCTGCTGCTTTCTTAATTAGTGCATCATAGCCCTTTGGAGTCCAATGCTTGCCTCGCTGGATGTCTGTGTGCTGCTCCAAATTACAAATGAGAAATTGTTTTATGCACTTGCTACAGTGAATTGCTCTACTGCAGTATTTTTTCATGTTCAGGCTTTCTTTTTCCTGAATTAATCTGACATTTATGATTAAAACTCATACTATAGAAGGGAAATGAAAGCTTCTATGCATTAAACTAATAAACATGGGAAAATGTCCTTCAATGAAAAGTGTCTGTGGTAGGTTTGGAGGGAATTATCTATACTTTCTTTTGATATACCAGTGGCTTTCTTGGAAGTAATAAACAGGAATAAATCCCTGTGCCTTTTGACTTTTCACTGTCACAGGAAGAGAAGTAACTCTGTTTTATGGGACCACCAATGCACCTGTTTCAGTTTCTCCTGGAAGTTGAGAGGTAGACTTCATTATGCAATTAAGTGAAATAATAACTATGATATTCAACCTAAAGACTACTTTTAGGGTGATGATAATGGCATAACATAGAATTCATTTTATCTCATGCACGGCTTATCAATATAGCTTTACCAATAATAAGAATGACACTTGAATGCCTCAAGGAATTCAAAAGCACCTTTTTAGTTTGCATAGTTTCAAAACTTGCAAAAGACTTTTGTTTCACTATCTCCCTGAAACCTAAATTGTGTACATGAATTTGACCCCAGTTGATCTTAAAAGATTATGTTCAGGCTAAAAATGTCATTCTATTCAATTTTTCCATGACCATAATGCTCTCTCACTAGATTCTGTGACAATTTTCTGTAATAGTGTTCTAGAAAGTAACAGAAATTGTGCTATTTTCTATTACACATTAGAAAGTAACTAAAATATTGTGTATACAGTAAGTATGATAGAAAGGGTAGTTTAGACAAAGCTAAACATAAGTCTTTTTTTTCTTTTCAAAGTTTTATTGATAAACATATAGCAATGAGACAGTTTCAAATCAAATCGAAAGTACAGTTTCAACAAATAATACACTGCATATATTCTTCTTAGTGGTTAATTGCTGTACAAGATGCAGACTTGTGATCCTACTTACAAACACCATTAGAAAAAATCATTCTATTCATTAAGAGAATGCAACTATATATCTATCCCAACCACTTTGAATACACAGATGCAAAATGGACATTCATAGTTATACCCCAATTTTTTTTTAAGTTCCGTTGTTGAATATTATAGGTGTGTAAACTCAGCAAAATATTCTAAAAGAGTACAGAAGCCCATAATAGCATTGGGTCTTCTGTTTAATTGGCAATGTCAGAAATTATTGACGTGAGTAAACATAAGTCTTGAGAGACTAAATAATATTATTCATTCTTATTTATCCTTGTGAAATTGAATCTTCACATTATGAATATTTATTCCATTTTTACAATTACTTTATTTTTTTGAATTACTTTCAATTTTTGTTATTTTTTATTTTATTAATTTTATTGAGAAACAAATTGCAATGAGACAGTTTCAAAACCAATTAGTAGGATAGTTTTAATAATACATCACATATTGATATCTCCATAGTGGTTATTCATAGTATAAGATACAAACATACTAAACTGTAAAAGGCTCAAGTCAACAACTTCTGACATTGCCAGTCCTATGGATAACCCACTATTGTTATGGACTACTGGACTATATTGGATTATTTTGCTGAAATAATGCACCTACAATATTTAAATGGCAATGCAATACCCATCTCTGACAAAACTAAACAGAAAATGGGATATAAATGAAGGACCGTTTTGTATCTGTATATTTTAGGATAGATATACAGCTACTTTCTCTTAATTCAATCAGAAGAAAGATTTGTACTAATAGTGTTTGGACAGGATACAATTATTTTCAATATAGGAAATAATTCAAACGATTAATAGTTGATCTACAACAAATTGAAAACCAATCACAACCTTAGGACATGAGCTCACAAAACATCAGCCCGTTGGATACCACTATTTATAGGAAGAGATTAAGTATTACCAAGAGATTAAGTATTACCAGCACTTTCAGTACAGCACTTCCAGTAAGATTCCATGGGAGTCAAACCAGCATGGACCATGCAGCTCCAAGGTTGTTCTCCATGTGCCATTTAAAATGTAAGTTTCGTTGAGCGGGCACAGAACACTTCTCTTACCAGACATGACTAACTCTACTACTAGAAGTGCTTTAAAGATTTTATGTCATCCCCGTCAAAACACAACTTTCAACAGTGACTAGAGCTTGTGTGAACCTATTTCAGGAAAGCTGATGTTTCAGAGTACATGGATTCAGAATCTTGGATTCTGTTTATTTCCCAAACGCTTTTAACCTGTAACTCTCTAACATCACCTCTCTGGACTGTTTATGACTTTCTGAAATGTGTATGGTGATTTGAGGGCTCAACAGTGATTTCCTACAACACAATTAGTCTTCTTTAGAAAAAGAGAGTCAGGCCTGAGTTCAATTTTCCACCGGCAGGAATGTCCCTTACAGAGCATCCCAATGCTCAAATATTCATTTTTGAAAGAGAAGGACCAGTCAGACAAGGACAGACCAGATACAGAAAGTACACTTTCATTTGCAGAGATGGCAATGGTCACATCCACTCTTTACAAATTTTCAAATGGACAGACATATACTACCTCAATGCCCTGTCCTCATACACAGGCACTTATTTTTGTCACTACTTAGAATTTGATTTTCTTCCTCTACCTCAGAGAAAATGATGTTCTCTTGTGTAAGACCAACATTTTCATCTGTGTTCTTGATTATAACCTGTCCTTTCTTTATGGTAATCTTGATCTATGTTGTGCCGTTAAAATCATAGTCTCATGTGTCATGGGCTAAAGAACTGTCCTTTCAGTCTAACATGCTGAAACAGCAATTATTGCGTGCACGCTCGCGCGCACACACACACACACACACACACACACAACAATCCTCTACTTCTAGCCAGTGTCCTATTTTCTTTCACATCAAATTACTTAAAATAGTTCACATTTGAAATCTTCCTTTTATAGCTCACATTTTCTCATTTGCTTCTATAAATAATTGCATAATGTTTCTTTGACTCCTTATTTCAAAAATAAAGTGCAAACTTTTTATAATGTGTCGTTCCTTTTCCATTTGTTTCCTTTTCTTTCTTCTTCTTTCCTTGTTTTATCCACAGGCTGTTGCACTCACATCTCTGTCTACACACTTAAATACCATTCCCCACTGGCTTCCTAATACTTAAATCCAAAGGTAACTATCAATAATTTGGATATTTTCTTAAAGTGTGAAACAAAGAACTCTTCTTCCTTTCAATATCTGTTCTCATCTTTGTACTCTGCTACTTCTCTATTTCTTCCAAGTATCACATATTAAATAATTATTTGCTTCAGATATTATGTCACACACTTGACATTGGTATAGTGATCCTAGAAGATAGGAGACACTACCATGGTGCACATATTTAAAAATTAAACAGGTAGAGTCTAAAGAAATCTAATAGCATTACTTAGATTATATAGAAAGAAAAATATAACATAACACAGCTTTTTCAGAAAACAAGGTATATTTTTTAATTTGTTAACATGATAATTATATTTCTAAGCATACCAAGGATAGAGCCAGTAGGATTCAACTACCCAACGATAGAGGATACATTCACATTTTGTGGCATTGATCTCAGATTTTCCTCAGAACTCATACATTTGAAAGACGTGAAGGGAACTTTGTAGTACTCCTCAACTTTGCTCTCTTCCTTTCCCAGAGAAAGCCATCATTCTTTAGATGCCTCAAGGCTTTGATTTCAAAATTTTATACTGCTGTTTGACCAAGAAAATGTTCCTTATTTTCCTCTTTAACTTACAATTGCCTGGATATAATATATTCATTTTCATTTCTATTGGTGTTCACTTTTGGAAGAGATATATATATATATATATTATAGATGATCAATGTGTCTACTTTCCTCTCAAATCAGACTGCTGAGCATATTCACACTTTACTTCTTTCTCCAACGTGTTCTCTTAACGTGTCATGCTTTTGTTTATAAAACAGAGACTGGGGAGGGAGATAGTTCAGTGATGTAAGCACCTGCCTAGAAAGCGCTAAGACCCGGGTTCGATCCCAGGTACCACATGCCATGCCAGCCTCAGAACCCAGGGAGCTCTGTGCAATCCACCATAAATGGGAATGATGGCCCAATCCTGTAATCCCAGCAACAGAGAGGCTGAAACAGGAGGATCACTATGAGTCTGAGCTGTGTAGTGAGACCCTGTACCAAATAAATAAGCAAATACTATTTTATTATAAAATAGTATTGTTTAAGCCTCTAATAGATTTCTATCTTTATTATCCTCATCTTCATCTATACATCATCTGTCATATATTATCTATCTTCCATCTATCTATCTAATGCTATCTCTTGCAAACCATACTTCCTTAAATCTGCATACATGTTTATCAAAATCTTTCTTTACTATCATTGTTTTCTTCACTTTCTGGAGAGGTGGTGTTCATC
Organism: Octodon degus; assembly: GCF_000260255.1. Lineage (NCBI taxonomy): Eukaryota > Metazoa > Chordata > Mammalia > Rodentia > Octodontidae > Octodon > Octodon degus. The sequence continues at coordinate 6,812,041 of NW_004524594.1, read as the reverse complement.
ATTGTCTTACTTGTTTTCATTCTCAAATATGTTCTTATTTTCTAATATATCCCACCATAAGAATCAAGAAGTTGCTCATTAACTGTTAATTGATGGGTGTTCTTCCTTGAATTAAAATTAGCCTGCCTACAGACTCAAGGTTGTTCCTTCCATTCACTCCTTAATAGTCCAAAAAGCTTCTTTTTTTATCACAGTGGTAAGCTATCTCTGAGAACACTAATCTTCATTTAAGATATCTCATCTTTTTTTCAAAATAATTTCTGACTCGGTTCTGATGTTCCCCTGAAATATAAGAAGGTGAATATTGTTTTCAGTAGTTCAGTGTTGTATTCAATCATTCAGAAAGTTGATATTAAATTTCCCATCTATCCATTCTATCAGACATTCAATCTTGTAATTTTTAAAAAAATATATTTGGTACAGAGTCTCAGTACACAGCTCGGACTCATAGTGATCCTCCTGTATTCAGCCTCCCCAGCGTGGGGGTTACAGGTGTGCACCACCATGCCTGGTCTCGGTGGTTGGCTCAGTGCACCCAGGGAAGGGCTGGCACAGCATGTAGTGCTGGGGATTGAACCTCAACCCCTGGGCTTGCTTAAGCAGATGCTTAGTCCACTGAGCTAGTCCTCAAAATTTCTAAGTCAGTCCTCAAATTTCTAAGTATATGTTCTTTCTAAAAAAATTTAATATCTCTCGATGGTACATTACTTTCTTTTCCACATTGCTTTATAATTAAGTTGAATGTACAGTTAACTTAACCACTCTTTTAAGTGACAAAATTCTGTTAAGAGCAACTAACTGCCTTCCTGAAAAATTTATTCACTGCATTAGTGTATAATGAAATAGGGTCTTGGTTTGTCCCAGGATGACACCAAGCTTCTGTGATGTGCAGGCTGATCTCAAACCCCAGGTCTTTCTGCCTCAGTCTTCTACAGCACCTGAATTATAGGTGTGTGCTGCCAGGTCTCCCCAAGACTTCAGATTATTTGACCAAGATTAAAAACTTGCCATGCATGAATGAGTATATGAGTCTATTTAGTTGGATTTGAAGTGGAAGGAGTGTTTCAAAGCAGTCAGGAAGTGCATTGTCTAGTACCTTTCTAGGTTTTACAGAACAGTGGGATGACACCAAAGATTGACTGCTACAACTATAATTGAGTAAGATAGAATATTTTTCCCTATATGAGTATGCAGAGAAGATGGAAGAATAGGAGGGTGACCCAACCTTTCCTTCCCAATTACTATAGGAAGTGGTTGGATTTTCTAGATGAGAAAACTGAAGTTCTGATGAAAATAATTTGACCACGTTTATACGACTTGTACCTAGTAAGGCCAACTGGAAACACCAGCCTGCAAACCCAGAGCTGTGTTCTTAACTGTAATGGATAGACATCTCTTGCACACAACTCATGCAAAAGGCTCATATATTACCCATCTTGTGGATCTGTTGGGAGGATCCTGATTTTCCAACCATGTGGAGGGTCTGAATCCAGTAAGAAATCACAGGAAAAGGCTCTCCCCAGAAGTGAATGAAAAGAGCCAAGGAGTCTAGGAGCAGGGCAGTCCAGGGGCAAACCCAGTGCTCACCGAGCTTACTAACTACCCCAAGGCAGAGTAGTTCAGTTTCATTTCAAAGCCCATCAGATGAATGCAGATTTGTACATGTGCAAAAATGCCAAAGCATTCTTATATTGGAGATTGGGATAATGTAGACTAAAGTAAAAAGAAAAAAAAAACTGCATGAACTGGAAATTCTATTAGCTTAATTCTAAAATTGATTTGCCTTTCTTTTTCATTTACTAACTTTAGTTATTCCATTTTCATATGATTTTCATCTATATTATATTCAGGACATTTCTCACATAACTCAATTTACCTAAATGACATAATATTTCTATGTTCTTTTTAAAACTCTACTGTCTTGGGTATAATCATGTAAATAATTCTAGGTGATGATTAAATAATCAAGCAAAACTGAGGTCATATATGTGAACTTTGTGACACTGAAATTGCTATATTCTATCTCCCCTAACCATGTTATATTCACTTATTAAAAATGCTCTTTTATTTATGTAATAATAATCTACCTAGGAAATTGATGATAAAGTATCTTAGAAGATTAAAAATAGAAAGTAAAAATGAACCATACACAAAAAGCTCAAATTTCTTTTTAGCAATACTTTTCTGGAGTCTATATTGATACCATTTTGGTGGTCTTGATAATTCACCTATTCTGTTTTATATGGTAGCTTATATGTGTGCATACTCAGGTATCCAATGAAGTTCCTTAAATATTCAGGTTGCATCCTTTATTTCATCATAAAATATCCTTGAAATCCACATGCATACTCAAGTGCTATTTGGATACTGAAATTAACAAATGTATCAATGGCCAACATCTGAGAGACAGCTGGTATCTAATACATGTGTGAAAGAATACATTTACAGAGAGTATTAGAAATGGCAAACATTAATAAAAACTTAAAAAAAATTTGTGCCCTTACAATGATGTGAGGCTAAAATTATAGCTGTATATTAGAGAACTTACTTTCTCCTTATAAGGTAGGCATTCCCAGGTATACCCCCATAGTGCTTTTGATTAAATAATATATACATTTGTGTTGTGCGTATTGTATAACTTACACAACTCAAGCACCTCCAACCACATATATGTTCTGCTTCCTGTGCATATGTCTTTTTTTTTTAACTTATTTGTTTGGTACACGGTCTTGTTGCACAGTTCAGACTTGTACTGATCTTTTTGTCTCAGTCTCTCTAGCACTGGGATTACAGGCATGCACCACAATGCCTGGTTTTAAGGGAAACACAGCATGCTTGAGGTTCTGGCACTGCATGGCACGCAGTAGCAGGGGTCAAACCCAGGTCTTTTCACTTGCCAGGCAGGTGCTTAGACCACTGAGCTATCTCCCCAGTCCCTGTGTCCATATCTTGGCAACTATGTGACTGCTATTCTTCCTGTACAAATGTTGTTACCTTGATTACTACATCACTTACCTTCATATACACACAATACTTTGTTCAATGGCATTTTTAAAAAACAACATTCTAGCTACTCTATTTTTTTTAAAAAGCACTCTCATCAATCTAAATGTAGTTCCTTTCCTTGAATTTAGTACAAAATGAATGCCAGCAATATCTACTTCTCTACTTGTGATTTTTAACTTTATCTTCTTAAAATTATTCTCTGTAGAATACAGAGATACTCTCACACTGGTTTTATGCACCTGTATCTCCCAGCAAACATAGTATATATTCAGTATATCCTGTTGAATGAGTAAATGGATAAGAAAATGAATACAATCACAACTTTGTTACATCATTTTCAAATCAAGATCCCCTTACATTTTACTTTCTTGAGCTGCAATCTCCCTGAAATGATATATAAGAAAGAAGAGATTATCCAAAAGGAGAATTGTTAAAAATATTTTATTAAGATAACGATTAGGTATAGACACCTGAAGCATGTGATCTTAGGTACCACAGCATAATTCCATAGGAAATACTGCCTTCCATCGCCAAAGTGATACTTCCAGCAAGTAAGGGAGAGTGTACCCAAGAACACGTAACTCAAAGATAGACTTGCAGCCACCAGATTCTTTGTCTGATTCTTGGCTTTTCCATCACTTAAATTACTTTCAGTGTAGGAGTTAGAGCTTATGAAAAGCCTTAGAAAACAGGTAACAGAATCATATCTGCATTCCTCCTATACCATTCATATTTTACATTCACACCTTAGTTATCAGTGAATGAGTCAGTGACAAGGTTCTTTCTCTGTCAGTTCTTGAACACCGCTGAATACTCTCACAGTGACCTTAATACTGACTGTCCCTGATTGCCTTCAGTGTTTGTCATTCTGTGGATCTTACCTAGGGTCTCATGCCTGGGCTTCGTGGATGCCAGGCCAGGACTCTAATCCTGAGCTTTACTTCCAGGTCCTCTTTTAAATCTTTCTCCTCTTATCCTCACATGCTTATGGCTTCATGTCTTTCTGGTGTCTTATCAAAGGCCACCTTTACTTCATAACTCCTCAGCCACATGCTCCAATTCTTCATTTCCACACTTCTATCCCTCTTGCCCTTTCTTCTTATCTGTTATAACAATACAGCATACTACACATCTACCTACTTGTCAGGCCATATCTCACTGACTGCATCCTGGTTCACTATTCGAAGCCTCAGAGTGACTCCTAACAATTTGTTAGAGAAAAGAAAGGCTGAAATGAAGGTTAATGATGTACCTAAAAATAGAAGTCAAAGCATCACACACAAACACAACCACCTCCTCTGAACGGTAGGGCAGGTGGTAATTGTAGCAGCAACTGCAAACACGAGCTGCAGGGGGGTTAGAAGAGAGCAGAGGTGCCCCGTTTGTTCTATGCTCCCCAGATAGGCCTTGAGAATTCCATATGAAATTCAAACCAAGAAGAGAAAGATGTGAAAGAAAGAAGAAAGGTATAGAAAATGTGAAAAAGTTTTTGAATTGCTCAAATGTAGCGAGAGACAAGAAACAACAAATAAAATGGGACACAATCTTTTCTTATGTTTGAGGTGCAGGAGGCCGTCAATCAACACATCATACATAGAATGTAATATATATATAAGATGAACCTGTCAGCAAAGAAGGAGTTGAAAAATGTATATATTTCTCTTGCATTAGCTAATGTCCTCAGCAAGATATGTAAACTATCTTTCATAGCATAGCATACATTAGTCCGATGAAGACCAAGGCAAATTTTATATTATTGTCCTTCAGAAGTTATAAAGTTGGACAATTCAGGTAAGAAGTTTAGCACAATTCCTAAGCTCAGGTGAGCTATTTGTGGATTATAATAATTATTATTCAGTTATTATCTACTTTGAAAACAGATTTGAAGAAAACAAAAGGAAGGAAGAATGTAAAACTAGTGAAGCCAGAATTCAAATAAAACACAGTCCAGGAATGAAAGGCGATGGGGAGAGTGCAGCTCCACCCGCAGCCATCCTGCCCCGTGCCGTCCTAGCAGAGCCTAGCCTTGGCGTGGCACTGTGCCCAGCTGCGATTCTTACGCTCCCTACTAGGCAAAATGGCCATGGAATTGTGTTCCGGTCCATGGAACAGAAATTGGATTATCTGGGTGAAACTACTCAGGAAACACTTTGAACTAATGGACACTTGCTCAGCTTGCATGAGAGTCTTTGCTCTCTCCCTTTACCTCCTGCCTTCCTGAAATACAAGCCACGCCCTTACCGCTTGTAAAGAGCTTGGGGCAATGTTAAGAAGCAGATTCTGTGCTAGGTAGGTATGCCAGATGAGAGAGATGAAAAGCGCCGTTTTCTGCCAGTCCATCGTGAACTGCCACTTCCAGAGACCTTCTTAGGAAAGATCCAGAGCCAGTCAAATAGCTCAGTGGATTAAAGCGCCTGCAAGCACATGCAAGGAATCAGGGGTTCCATCCTCAGGCCTGCTGTACCGGCCCTGCCCCCAGGGCACGCTGAAACAGTTATTGAGACCGAGCGTGGTGGCGCCTACCTGTAATCCCAGCTCTTGGGAGGCTGTAAACAGGTAGATTGCTACAAGTTCGATCTATTAGTGAGACCCTGAACACCCTGTAGACCCTTCCCTAAAATACAAAAAATAAAATAAATAAATAAATAAAAAAGATCCAGCCACTTCTTTATTTCTTGAATATCTGTTACTTAGCACTAAATAGAATTTTAGTTGCTAAACTATCATCTATCTATCTACCTACCTACCTACCTGTCTACCTATATTTGGATAATGAAAAAAGTCTGAAGCAATCTTGTATATCACTAACAAGTGAACTTCTCAATATTCATGTGAAAAAAGATCTGTGAAAGCAGAAACTGCTTTCATGAATTAAAATAGAAGAAATCCAGATAGATGGATAGATAGATAGATGATAGATGATAGATAGATATTCCATTAGAATCAAGGAGAGCTACCCTAAGTCTTTTTTAAAGGGAAGCAATTAATATTTTGATTGATATATTTGATAGTTTTTGAAGAAATAATTTAATTTTTACAAGCTTAATTCTTAGAATGACTTTTGCAAAAAGAAAAATGTGGAACATATCAGAATGACTATAAAAGTGTTTATGTGGGAAATGCAAGCACACACTGTTTTGTAAGCCTATGATCTGACTTAGAAGCAAATATTTAAAAACATATAAAATAGTTTGCATAAATCTTGCCTTCTTCTAAAGTGAATCTTGCAGTCTATTTGTTCACTAAAGTTAAACAGCGACAAGTTCTAAAGTAAGGATCTATAGGGCCTCAAATACAGACCCAATCGTGGTAAATAAAAGCCAATCCATATGCTTTCTAGTTTAAGTCTAAAGCAGGAACAGTGGACGATCAGTCATGAAAACTGAAGCGGCGGTTGCTCTGTAGTGCTCTAACCTATGCGCTCCCGCACCCCAAGAGAAAACCAAATTTTTTGGACTAGATTATTTTGAAAGCAAGAATCACTCATCTTGACCATGGAAACCATTTTCATTGAGCTCATGCGTATCCATTTAATCACCTATTATTGCTCGCTCAGAGTGGCATTGAGAAATGTATGCCCCAGAATGGAATGCTAAAACAAGCCAGTGGATCGTCAGCTGTGAATTCAACTGATGCTCTGTGAGTTAGGAAGGGGGAGAGTTTTGCGAGGGAAAGGAGCTTTCTCTTAAATACAGAAAGCAAAGGAATTGAGAGAGAAAAACTGACAGAGACAGGGCAGCCTTAGTTTACATGTCAGCGATAATATCTGCCTTACAAGACTATTTACTTGGTAACTGGATGACATTCCCTAAACTAGTTACCGTAGCAACTGTCTCATGACATCTGCGACTCCATGACACAGAACAACTTGGAAAAAGAAAAAAAAAAAAAAAAGAAAAGAAAAGAAAAGCACCATCAATGTCACAAAGGAACATTACTATTTTGAGTAAAGCTTGTGTTGAGAAGGAGTGGCATGAGGCCTGCTTCACTGTGATTATTTTTTCCTATTATCTCTATGTTCTGGTGGGGTGTGAACATTCGCTTTCAATATATTTTCACTCCTATTTATCACTTCACTATCTTTGTTTAATGTTAATTACCCAAATACTAGCATTCACTTAGAGCTGCAAGAGAGCTTTCCACCAATAAAACTTATACACCTTCACAATTCAATTTTTTAAAATCTCTTAAAGTAGTATGTATCTTACTGTCGTGTTTTCTAAATGGAATATCACAGATCACTAGGACCAATCATTCAATTGTGTATTTAAAAACATCAGTTCTGGGCAGAGGGGGTTAGCTCTGTGGATTTGCACCTGCCCAGGATGCATGAGGTCCTGAGTTTGATTCCAGGTACCGCTTCCCCAAAACCAGTTAGTTACTTCAGGTCCAATCAACTGATTTAGGATGCTTGGAATAAGACCCGATTTTTTTTCTTATGTATTTACTACAGGGTCTACAGGGTCTCATTATACAGTTTGGACTGGCAGTGATCCTCCTGTTTTCAGCCTCCCAAGTGCCCAGATTACAGGTGCGTACCATCAAGCCCAGTCTCAATCAGCATGCCCCAGGGGCAGGGATGGCATGGCACACCAGGGGTCCTTGCATCTGCCTAAGCAGGCGCTTTAATCCGCTGAGCTATCTGGCCAGCTCCAAGAGACCTGAAAATTTGCATTCTTAACAAGTACCTTTGGTAACTTAAACTACTGGTGAATGCATATCAGATTTTATTTTACTACCTTTGCTGCTTTGCTAATGCATTTTGCGGCACTGAATATTCATCGGGTCCAAGTGTAGAAATACCAACGGCCAATCCTGGCTTAGAGGGACATTCCTGAAAACAAAAACCTATTTTCCACTAACAATCAGTAAACTCCACTATTCTATTTCTCTCATTTTCCTAACTTCTATTTGAGTTTAAATAGTGGTATTAATAACTTACCATACATATTAAGTCTGAAATCTCTCCTTTAATGCCTTACGGATTCAGAGATGAGGCTTCTGTGGGATGTTTGGATCATGAGCTCAGAGACTCAGTGTGCCGTTGTTGGGTGGGGCTTCGTCTTAAGAGGTAGTTCCCTCGGGGTAGGACTTAAAAAAGTGCATCTCCTCCGCTCCTCCCCTCTCTTTCTCCCAGGCTGCCATGATGTGAGCGGTTTTCCTCTGCAGCAGGCCCCACCACCATGCTTTTCCTACATTTCTTCCAGTGGGCCACGAACTAAAATTTCTGTATTCATAAGCCAAAGTAAGTCAAGTTGCTGTCATTAGGTATTTTGTTTATTGGTGAGAAAAATGACCAAGACAGGAGAAAATAATTACTAATTTGCATTCCTAGTGATTTTTTTGCAGCTTTTTATTGCATTTCAGTTACTATCAGATTGGGTGGATGACATTTATTTCCCTTTTTAGTCTTTTCTGATAATGGAAACAATATGCAATCATGTCTGAGTCCAAGTTCCTAAATATGAATGTGTCAAGAAATGTTTGCTTATTTAATTGATCCAGGTTTAGTTATAATTAAAGTCACTTGTAAAAACATAGCTAAGAATATTAAATGTGAACTTACTTCATCTTATTTAATCTTCTAAGTGGGAGAGCTCCTACTAATACTGCTCTATTACATATAAAGCACCCGAGACATGGACATATCAAACCATATGACATAGGTAGACAAATGTCAAACTACAGGTGAGATTTTAAAAACTAAACTCTGGTGGGAACCCAAGTGCTATATACTAGGCATATTACCTTTTTCCTATAGTGATGATGAATAAAGACTTACCTTATATCTTCTAGATATGAGTTAGAATATAGACAATAAACAAATATTTTTAACACAAAGGTGTAGCCTGAACAAATATACATATTTTTTTGCAGTACCAGGAATCAAACTCAAGACCTTGCACTTGCCAGGCAGGTGCATATGCCACTGACCACTCATATTAATGTTTAAATATTTGACCTATTTTGCATACCTATATCTATTAATCAGAACAACAGATTTGAGCATGACAGTATGTAATATAACAACCACTGTTAAATGTTTGTTCTTGTTTTAAAATTCTGTACCATTTGAACTGCTGCTTGTTACTCTGATTTTGTCTGTTTCTACTCTTTGATTTTACTCTATAAAATGAAATAAATAAAAATTATGATTAATGGTCAGAACTTCCTTTCTCTGCAAGAGTTTTTAAAATCAGCATGTAAAATTTGCAGTGTTGGCAAACGTATGACTACAAAAACACGGAACTTCTATTGGAAGGAACGTGGGAAAATCAATTGACCACATGCATTTGAGACCAGCATAGGTGAAATTCTGAGATAACATCTTAACAATGAAAAAAAATTAATTAAACCTAAAGCTTGCATGCTATAGTAAAAGCAAACAGAGAAATGACAGGACTTGAATGGTTACATGCATTATGGTGTCATCTTACACATATCCTGTCTCACTTCTAGTTCCCTTCTGTACATACAGAGTGGGAGACACAGAGACATGATCTCACAGGTTGATTGCTGGGATCCAATGTACTTCCTCAAGTGGTATGTATTTAAACTTAAGGATCCCGTGAAATCTTTTCTTGATGAACAGTTCAAAGGATTCCTGGTCCACTGCTGTCTACATTTCTCTATTTTTGTAAAACATTAATGCCAACATAATGCTTATTCTCTAAAAGGTTTTAGCTCTATTTCCGATCTCTCTCACTTTATTTTGTACTCACTGTAATCCAGCCACAATGAGTATAAGTTTGGTCTGGAGCTTTTGAATTGGAGATTTATATTTTGGACTCTTTTTTAAGTTAATTTTTTATATATTTAGTATAGGGTCTCACTATGCAGCTCAGATTCATAGTGATCCTCCTGTTTTCAGCCTCCCCTGTGCTTGCATTACAGGAGTCTCCCACCACATCTGGTCTTGATGGATGGCTTAGCATGCCGGGGCCATGGCTAGCACAGCATGTGGTTCCTGGGATAGAACCCTGGTCCCTGCAATTGCCCAAGCAAACACTTAGTTTCTGAGCAATCTCACCAGCCCTTACTTTTGCACTTTTTTTAAAAAAAAAAAATCATTTTGATGAGAAGATAAAATAGCAATGGAACAGTTTCAAAACAGGCTAGTAGGACAGTTACAATAATTAATACATTGCATATTGTTATCTTCATAGTGGTTATTCGATATCTTTTGGACTTTTTCTACCCAGATAGACTGGGAGAGTTTCTCCTCAAACAGTCCCTGAATATCTACTTCCTACGAAAGTATTCTATTTTAAATGCTACATACATATGTAATGTTATTTATGGATTTATTCTTTATATGATTTAATGTGCTTGATTTATTATATTGTCTCTTGCTTTTTACTTTAGTTTATTAATACCTGTATATAGAAAATGCTTAAATTCTGTAGAGTTGATGAGTTCACATAACTTATTCTAGTTCTTTTTTCAATTCCTTCCTTTTTCCTGATTCTTTCTAAAATGGCAGGGCTGGCCAAATAGCTCAAAAGATTATAGCACCTGCAAGCAGGCACAGGGACCAGGGGTTCAATCCCCAGGCCTGCCGTGCCCACCCCACCCCCGGGGCTTGCTGAGAGGGCAATCGGGCCTGGATGTGGTGGTGTGCACCTAATATCTCAGCTCTGGGGAGGCTGTAAACAAGTGGGTCAGTATGAGTCCGATCTAGTAGTGAGACCCTGAACATCCTGTAGATCCTTCCCTAAAATAAGAAAAAGCAAATTCATTCTCTGATATCAGAAAACCATAGTAAAGCAATATACAGTAAAATATTATATATATATATATATATATATATATATGAGCAAAATATTAAACAAGGATGTAAGGTGATAGATCATTCTTGGATGGGAAAGAGCTCAGATTTTTTTTTAAATTTTATTCCTCCTTGTACACCATTTTGTTTCATGAGATATACTTAGCATGTAGAATACTACCATAGATAGATAGATAGATAGATAGATCTTCAGTATTCATTGTATGTGAAAATGAAAAATTGCTAATCTATTTTTCTTTTTATTTATTCACTAGACAATGGTTTACTTGTGGCCTAAGGCAATTTTGTAGTTGCTAGAACCTCTTCATAATTTCTAAAACCCTAGAGCATCACACAATTCCTCCCACTATGGCCATCTGTAATGTTTTGCTTGTGTGATGAAAAATGAGCACTCCTCTAAGTTAGAAAGGTCAGGTCCATTTCCACAAAAATCAAATGTCAAGTCTTAGACTAGGACCATTCACCCCTGCTTCAAAACTATGTCCTTGAAATACATCTTGCATTGGGAGGAGCAGAAAAGAAAACTGGAAAGCCTTAGCTATTTTGCATATCATGAGATTTGCAAGCTATTAGGCTGAATTAGCTCTGGTTGCCTGAAGGATGTCTGAGGTAACTGCAGCTATCCCAAGCATTACTGCATCTAATTCTTGATGCTATGCTTTGGGGAAAATATAAGGAAATGAGGGAAATGCAGAGAGACCCTCTCATAAAGATAAAATGCAGGAATACCTCAGACTGTGAGAAAGATCAATTAAACTAGAAACAAGCAGTCTGAAAAAGTTACAGATATTTTTTTCTATTTTTCTGTAACTATTATAGAAGCTCTAGTGTTAATGATATAATGGAATGCTGTTTTAAAAAGTATTCTACGTTCATAGATGTGAGAATCTGCATTGGACAAAAGTGTCTCTTCAGTTCTGAGGAAAAGCAGCTTTGGAAGGCAAAATGGATTTCCCCAAGCTACTGTTTTGCTTAAGTGGATTCCTAATTGATTCTAGTAGAGGTCCTGAAAGCCCTGTGTGGAGATAATCTCTTTGCTGAGCAGTTGGGATACACAACTCTCTGCCTCTATTGAAGAGAGTGTAAGGAATCAGCAGGGTATGTGTGGTGTGACGGCTGCAGGAGAGTACTTTAATTAAATAAGACAATGTGCATGTCTTTGATATGCTACAGAAAGAAAAAAATACCTTTATCTGTGTCGACTGGAACTGCAAATCTTCAAAGTGTGTGCCCTGAAATCTAAAGTATCTGCCATTATGATTAACAGAGAAGAGAAAGGAACCACCATGTTGTTATGGAGAGATGCGAAACAGAATTCATGGACCTGGGTCTTTTTCTAGATTCCAAGGCTACCTTATTTTTTTAAAATCTTATTGAGAAACAAATAGCAATGAGAGTTTCAAAACCAATTAATAGGACAGTTTCAACAATTAGTACATTGCATATTGTTGTCTTCATAGAGGTTATTCATAGTGCAAGATGAAGACATGATATCCTGTTCAAAAGAATTGGGCTACCTTGTTTTTGAAGCTATAGAAATTTATCAATTTCTGTGTGACTTATTTTCTTAAAGTGGTAGATGGGTCAGTGTTTACACCAAGTACTTTACAGTGTTGAAAGCTATTTTCTTTTAGAACCTAGAAGCACATAAAACAATCCATTTTCTCCAAAGTAAAAAAGCAATTTTCCTATGCTGATTTAGTTACAGTTGATATCTGCAGGTATACAAGAGGGATAACTCTTTTTTGAGGACCTGTAAGTTTCTAATTTTCAAATCATCTGAGAGAGCTTCTCTAACATGACTGCAGTTTCTTTAGAATCAGAGTAAATTTCCAAGGAGAACTGTTAAATGTGACCAAGCAAAATTTGGGGTGTTGGAAATATGGATAAAGCAAAATTGATTCCAGGCTATGAGCACTTCAAAAGTAGGATGTGCATATGATATTGTAGAAAGAAATCAAGAGAAAAATCAAATATACAGGGTTCTCAAGCAAGTCACAGTGAAGAGTTTGAAGGCAAAAAAATATATATATGATAGAAGGGTCAGATGAAATAAGGGGTAGGAAATAAAATTTGCCAAGCTCTATAAAGCTCAGAGAAATTTTTCCAATATCTCCCTTGTCTTGCTTGATGATGATGTTAGTTATGATTTCCATGATAAATCCCACAGGTGTCACATAATCATGTTGGGGGGGTTGATTGCAAATTTTATCTTCTTTCCTTTGGTTTGGTCCTTTCTGATCAGTCTATCTTTCCAAAATCTGTCTTTCCAAAGAAGAACATTGCTTCCTTCTTCTATTGTCTGCCCACTCTAGCCCCAGCCGACGGGATAAAGAGTCCATTTGGTGGTGTACAAATTCCTAGTTTTCTCATAAACACTCCTTCCACACTTTTGTGCTTAATCCTGGAAAAATCAGCACCTACCTTAGACTAATAAGGAATGAGATATCTAAATGTGGCATCACAGTATTTCTTTGCTAACTTTCTAATGATTTGCATAGGCTTCAAAGTAACAGTTCCCCTTTCAGAGTCATCCCAAGGAAGACATAGTCATCAGAGATAGTGTTTTATCTTTCATTAAAAATCATGCTACTGGGGCCGGGAAGATGGCTCAATAGAATAAGCTCTTGCCTGGCAAGCGCAAGGGCCTGAGTTCAATCCCTGGTTCCGAAAAACAAAAAACAAAACAAAACAAAACAAAATGTCATGCTACTGAAGACCATGCACATTTAGGTCGCTACACTACAAGAATAAAGAAAAGATAAGGACACCACTTTGATTTTCCATGTTTGATTTTTTTCCCTTAGCCATTCGTATAAACTTCAGTATTGAATTATTATCTCCTGAGTATAACACTTAGGCCAAATGTACATTTTTTTATGCACTCTTTAATTTGCTATAGTTTTCTCTATCTCTCTTTTCCTCTGTGATTTTTTTGGTGATCCCATCATATCCATTTATTTTACACTTATGCAGTGGGTCAGCTGAGTCGTTTTTAGAGGAAATTCATGGGATTGTGAGAAATGTAGGAGACCTAGGGAATGCAGAAAGTAGGTCGTGTTCAGTACTTCATTTCCCCATTTTTTTGACCCAGGATAGACTGAGCAAATTAATAAGACAGATACCAATTTGTTGTCACCACATAAATAATATGATTTATTGATTATGCATAAGCTGCTAGTGACACTTCTCTCTCTCTCTCTCTAGTTCTGTAATTTTATTGCTTCATCCCTGATTTAAAATTCACATTAGGAATCAGAAACTTATTAGCCCTATTGGGTAGATAAAGTATTGGGATAAAATCTCCAATTGGGATAAATCACCTGACAATTACAATGATGGGAACAAGCAAATCTTTATATATCATGTGCTATTCTATATATCATAATAGTTATTTATAAAATAATAATGCACTGTATTTATTTGCCACCGTCTTTCATTATGTACTCTGCTAACTCCACTGCATTCTCTTAGAAAAACAATGAATCCGCCCCAGACCTGTGGCCCACACGCTCCAGACAGGCAATCACGAAGCACTTACGGAAACTCTGGACACAGGTGCCCCAAATGAAGGCCAGCTGCCCGGGAGCTTTGCTCAGGATGCTCAACACCCTGCCGTTCTCTAGAAGGCCCCGCCCCCATGGCCGCTCCTCTTCCCCATTGGCCTACTGCCCATCCATCACGAGGCCCCGCCCCACCGCTCCCAAGCAGCGCCCCTTGCTTCTGCAAGCCGGGCTCCTTCAAGAGCCAACCCGCGTGACCACCTACCCAGGGGTACAGCCTTCTCTCCATTCTCAATGTCTTCAACCCCACCACAACTCAGAGCTTCACTTACTTTCCTCGCCCAGGGCCGACCGCAGCGCTGGGTCCCAGAGAGAGACAGAACTTCAGAACGAGGCTGAATTGGAATGGCAGCGCACCTCGTCAGCACCACCTCCTAGGGGCGTGGTTGAGGTCGCCACGCCCCCGACCGCTGCGCATGCGCACTGGGAGCACGCAGGCACGCTGGCGGCTGGGTGAGGGGTGTGGCTGCGCACCCTTGTGCCTCTGCCCGAGGCGGTGGTCTCCCCTTTGGGGTTTAAAGGGCGTGGCGCAGCAAACCTGCGTGGATGCAGAGAATCTGTGATCTGGATCTTTGATCACAGCCCTGGCCTTAGTGCCACCCTCCTGGGACTCTCAGGGCAGTGCAAGGGTGTTTGATTTACTCTCTGCCTCTTTCTTGTTGCGTAGGAGGACTTCAGCATTTGTTTGACTTGATTAAGTTACTAATGAAGAGCCAAAATTGAAAAGAGAAAGAAAGAAAGAAAGAAAGAAAGAAAGAAAGAAAGAAAGAAAGAACAATGATTGGCCTTGTGAAAGAGAAAAATACATCTTTTTTTTTTTTTTTTAATTTGTTAAAATAAAAACTCATTCAAAAAAAAAATTTTTTTTTTTTTTTTTTTTTTTTAATAAAAGCTATCCTGTCAGAATTAAGAATGCTTTGCTGGCCTCCACAGGGCCTGCTTCCAGCGAAGACCCTCTTGTAATTTGCATAGCTCATAATACAGTTATTCTTTAATATCTTGGTCAATATGTACATGGAAAACTGCTGACTGAAACGAAAGGAAATGAACACATCTTCATTTACAAATATTTAACCTTTTTTACTCTTTGTAAGTTTTTATATGCGTCTCATTTAAGCTAAAACAGATAAAGTATTAGAAGAGAAACATGGAAATGGCAAAGATGTTCACAATTTTTTATTCAAGTTTAAGAATAAAACTATAGTAATAATTGTTCTCTGTGGCACAACCTCTGATGCTAACTATTCTCTCTTTCTTCCCTATTAAGAAGCTCAATTTTTAGAAAGATAAATGTTTTGACTAAATGGATGATATTACCCTACATTACCTCACAGTTATTTGCACCCAGATGACTAAATACTAATGCATGTGATTTCTACGAATTTTCCTTACAAGTCATGGGAACTGTATCTTTCTGCTTTACCCTGATGGTATGGAAGGTGGATATGATGTCTGCAGTTTTGTCATTCATTTTGTGTCACAGGGATAACAAGTGTAGTCAGAATGGTAGGATAGTCTGTGAGAAGAAAATAGGTTCTGAAAGCTGCTTTACGAGGCCTGGAGCCCTGAATTCTGTGCTACTGAACTTTGGTGATTCCCACACGTAACACCAGTCTATTCACATGAGAAGTAGGCATTAATGTGGCTATTTTACTGAAGAGCATATAAAGCTCCAGGGACTTTACCTGACTGAGCTAATGAAGGAAACCCATGGTTTACAATCACATTGTCTAATGCAGCTCTAATAATAAACAGTGGAACTTATAAATTAGTCCATTTACCAATCTAAAGTGGGTTCTATTTAATTAGTCTCATTCAGTTTATTGTCAGGTCAGGAGAAGGATAAATCACTGCTAAGGCCAATTGGCCTTTTGGAGAGTTGAGTGACTTCTTTTTTGGTGCCAGCATATAAGTTGGAAAATATTTCTATTATATAGGGAAGAAAGAAACAAAATAAAATGAGAGGAAAAGGAAAAGCAGGAAGAAAACAAGAAGGAGAAAAGAGAGAAAAAAAAGACAAAGGAGGAGAAATGATTTTTAAAACTTAAATGTGTGCCTATCAACTGCTTGGAAAAATACAACTGGAATATAAACAAATAGGCTGAGATGCAGCATCCTTTATGCTAGAAGGAGCAGGGGAAGGGTCCCATGTCTTTGATTGCAGGGCATCCATCTGGATCATTAACAGGAGACAGAAATTTTAGGTGAAGTCAGAGAAGGTGAAACCAGGCTGGGTGGCAGTTAACTCAGAAGCTGACATGGCTACTGAGAGATGCCACACAGGGGTTTCCATACTGTTAAGGAGCCAATAGGCAGTGGAAAAGAATGAAGACCGAAATTTTACCAGGGGCAAAAAATAACAAAGGGATAGGTCCTGCGGCTGTCTGCATTACCCATTTTTCCTCTTGGTTTGAGTTTGCATTTTTAAGCTCAATTTCTTAGGCCATTATTGGAGAGTTCTTTTCTGGCTTCCCAGGAGTTGCCAGCTTCTCACTGTCAGCTGCATTTTGACTGAAAAGCAGTGCTAAATGGGACCTGTGAATGCCGAGGTGCACTGTGGGAATGAAGATGGGCTGGCCTGCAGTAGGCACAGGAAAAAAACATATACAAGAAGACTACTGGCACAAGCCTGTAATCAAGTTCTGGGGAGGCTGAGGCAGGAGGATTGCTATGAGTTCAAGGTCAGCGTGGACTACATAGTGATACCCTGTCTCAGGAAAAGAAAGAAAGGAAGGGAAAGGAAGGAAAGGAAAAGAAAGGAAAGGAAAGGAAAGGAAGGGAGAGGGGGAAAAGGGAGGAAGGAAATAAGGAAGGAACGATGAAGTAAAGAAAGAGAAAGAGAAAGAGAGAAAGAGAAAGAGAAAGAAAGAAAAGGAGGGAGGGAAGGAAGGAAAGAGAAAGGAAAGAAAGAAAGAAAGAAAGAAAGAAAGAAAGAAAGAAAGAAAGAAAGAAAAGAAAAGAAAAGAAAAGAAAAGAAAAGAAAAGAAAAGAAAAGAAAAGAAAAGAAAAGAGATAGATAGATCACTGGCAAAGGCCATAGGCTGTTTCTCCATCAACCATAATACTTAACATTTTTGAATGCCTTAGACACCCAGGAATTTGCCTACATCTCATTTCTGTTAGTTCCCACAGTGTCCCTGGCAGGAACATGATGTAGTTCAAGGAATGGACTCCAGAGTCTAACTGCCTAGTTACGCAGTAATCTGTGCATTTCACTAATTAATTTATCTTTCCTACTCCTCAGCTTGTCTCTATAAAATACAGATAAATTAATACCCACTTAAGTTGTTGAGTTTATAGGCTAATATATACAAAGTCTATAAAATATTGTTGATTGTTGCCTTATATATGTTTGTTGTTACTGTTCTCTTTGACCCCATTTCTCCGAGAAAATAGAAGCGGCCAGAAGGCTTCTTGAGTTGGTAAGTTGCAAACTCTGTAGTTTGCATGTTATTTATCGAAATAGCTACTGGACTCTTTTAGAATATTTTGCTGAGTTGGCACACCTATAATATTCAAATAACGGAACTTAACAACAAAAGGGGATACAGATGAATGTCCATTTTGCATCTGTGTATACAAAGTGGTTAGGATAGATATATAGTTACATTCTCTTAATGAATAGAGCGATTTGTTCTAATGGTGTTTGTAAATAGGACATCATGTCCGCATCTTATACAGCAGTTAACCACTAGGAAGAATGTATGCAACGTGTTAATTATTGAAACTGTCCTACCAATTTGATTTGAAACTGTCTCATTGCTATTTGTTTATAAATAAAATTATGGGAAAAAAAGAAAGAAAGTACTTGGAGCCAGAACTGTTTTAAATTTTGGAGCATTACCAAAATTGAAATATTTATGTACCCTTCACTAGTTTAGCATCATTAATACCAAGTTCTGCATTCTGATGTCCTCTAAAACCTTTCAGATTATGGCACTTTTAAATATGTTTTTATGGGAACAGACAATCTATATTAAACCACAGACTGCTATTTCTCAAGTTGGGCATCTTTTATGCTACCCTTTCATGTGCTATTCTAGCACAGACATCAATTTGCAGATGCACCTTGTAAGAAGGTCTGTCTTCAAAATGTCCTTTCAAAATTCTACCTGCTAAATACATCGGATCCACATGTGCAAACATTGTGTAATCTCACTAGTGTAAGAATTTGAATGAAGGGCTGACCAAATAGCTCAGCAGATTAAAGCACCTACAAGCTGGTGTAGGGGCTGGGGTTCAATTCCTGGGCCTGCTGTGCCAGCCCTCCCCTTGGGGCAGGCTGATACAGCAATTGAGATGGGGCGTGGTGGTGTGTGCCTGTAATCCCAGTTCTTGGGAGGCTGTAAATGGGTGGATCAATCGGAGTCCAATCTGGTAGTGAGACCCTGAACACCCTCTAGACCCTTCCCTAAAATGCAATGGAAAAAAATAAATAAAAATCCTTTAAAAGAAAGGACTTGAATGAGTAATAAAAATCTAGAAGATACAGCAGATATTGTGAAAGGGAATGAAATCATTCAACAGAAAGGGCAAAGTGGGAAGAGGTAAAGGACAAATGTAGAAAGGGAAAAAGACTTATTTGGATATATATACAGAATAGTTTGGATAATTGTATTGTCAATTGCTGCTGGTCTTTTGAAAGGAGCAGGCAATTCTTATTTTTTTATTCTGATTTTTTCCTTGTTTGAATTTGTTATAATGCATTTATTATTGTTTATTTTTTAAAATGAATCTTAAATATTTATATCTGGTAATCTGCACAACTAATTTGAAGATAGCATCATGTAGTACACTAACCATTGTCTAATTTGTATTACTTTATTTAGTGAAAAATTTATTTTTGAGTGTTTAGTGAAATCTTGTATCGTTTCTAACAGTGTTTTCCTCTTTGTAGCTCTGTTTTGTATTCTTTAAAAAATAAAATAAAACAGCACAAAATTGCACTTGCTTCAAGTTGGGGTATATTTTTCCACCCCACAGTTTGAAGTATGCTGCCCCTACTTCCTTCCCGTTATAGGGCGGCTTTCAGCTGATGTGCAGGATGCAAACAACTCCAAGACACTGCATTATTAAAGGGCTATCTCATGTGTATCTGAGTTATTAGTGGTTTGCAAGCAACCATAAGATGAACAAAATTAGGTCTCAACTCTGCAAAGAAAAGCTCTTCTTTGGAAAGGCTTAAAAATTTTTCCCTGTGTTAGCACCGGCATGTTCTTCCTGCCCACAGAACCCTCCTCTGCTGTCCACCAACTCTTTGCCCTAATCTCAGCTGTCAAGGCAACAGCAACAAGATTTCAGTGTCAAAGTAGTCTCAGGTGATTTCTAATAAACGTCTTCCCTTTCGTCTTGCTTTCACTTTTCAAAGTCTGCTTAAGAACAAACACAAAGTCAACTCCAACACTCTTTGTAGTTCAAACACAATAAAAAGACATTAAAATTCCAATAAGCAACGATGTCTTTTTACTGCATTTTATTACTGAAACGTAAGTGGTTCTAAGATCGCTGTGGCTGTTAGGACTTAAATGGCCGAATTATCTTAATTGTCTCAGAAGTGGCACTAAAGTTGGAAAAAGTGGAGTGCAAATGGGAGAAGGAGGGAAAAGTCCCATCATTATGCTCAACTTTTAGAAAGGAACATTTGTTTGCATTGCAGTCAACAGCCAACCGCTTTCTAATAAATCAAAACTCAAAGAGGTGCGGGTGGCAAAGTTATATGGCATGTGCTGCCCATGATTGAGTTGCAGTAAATTTAACTCCGTTGTGCAAAAAGCTGCTGAGGAGAATTATGGGTCCATTTGATTCCAATTTAATCAACTCAGAGCTCCAAGCTGGCCCTTTTTTCTGGCTGAGAGACACTGAAGAGAAATCCATGAGCCATATTTTTCCTGTTTGGCAAAGGGCGCTCTGGATTACTGCTACCCAATTCAGAGTCAAAAGATGTCTGAGAGACCTAGGAAGGCAGGAAGGTGGGAAACACTTATTAAAGCAGGATAAAAACAACAGAGAAGAGCTATCCTAAAACCAAAGGAAAGGATGGTTGGGGCTAAAAGAGTCCACAAAGAGAGTAGATGTAAATGTTTCCTAAAGTAAATAGGCCTATCTTCTGTCATAAGCAAATCTTTTCATATGGGTGACTTCATAAACAAAACCAATCTTGCCTCAGCCCTCCTCACCACTAGCCACTGCCTTCATTTTTCTTCCTTATTGCACACCCTTGGGGAAATGTGGTCTATCCTACCAGTGGCTATGCTTTCTCTCTCTATTCTTATTGACTTGGCCATGGCCAAGGAATTTACCCTCAGTTCACACACAAGCAATTCTTGACACGTACAATCCACCTCACTTTTGCAATGGCCAACAATCATTGCACAGGCATCAGTCTATGTGCCTTGTGAATATCTTGGCAGAACTGACCCAGCCTTGCTTCTTGGCCTGTGCCCTGTACTGGGCTTCCAGAATGGCCTTTTCTTTTGAAGATGCTAACAGCACAATTGTCTTCCTTTCCTCTAGGGTCTGTCCCACCATCTCAATTTGTATTTAATGGAATATAAGGTATCCTCCCACATTTCTTCTCTCTTTGCCTTTTACTGATTCCTTCCCTGCTTTCATCCAAGGTCATGACTTTAGTTTCTCTCATAGGTCGGAGAAGAAGTTTGCCTTTTCAGTCTCAGTCTGTCCTGATCTACAAATGCTTGTTTAATAATTGCAATTAGAAGTCTAATCATTACCTTGAAATTACCATTTTTCAAAGACATATGTTGTACCTAGCATCATTAAAACCACATTTCAGTCTTCTCTATCCCATTAAATGGCATTCTACCCAACCAGACCGAAAATGTATTTTAACTTCTATTTACTTTCTCATATCCAACTCCCTGTTCATTAATGGATATCATTAATTTATCACTGAACATATAATCTAAGTCTGCTCCTCTTCAACATTTCTGCCCCCAGTAAGAGAGTGAGTTTATTCATGCCTTGATTCATACAAGAGTTTTCTTAACATTCTCCTAAATTTTGCCTACACATTATTATGTGACACATTTTTTCTCTGATTTTTTTGTTGAGTAATAAATATGAATGAGACAGTTTCACAGCTGACTAATAGGGCAGTTTTGATAGTCCATACACTGTACATTGGTATCTTCTAAGTGGTTATCCATGGTATGTGACACATTAAAGTCAGAGAAACTCTTCCAGAATTTAAGTTGGATCAATTCATGACCACATTTGGAGTTACATGCAGGTAACTTCTTATAACTTCTAGTTTCTTGTATGTCTTTAGCTGCCTCAATTCTGTAGCTTACCAGCTCACGAATGAGATCTCATTGAGCTCCTTGATGTTCACTGCACTCGCTTAGCCTGTTTTCACCCTTGGACCATGCCTGTTGCTCCTTCTGCATAAAACATGACATTTTCAGATCTTGCCTTCAGGCACTTCCACTAGATTTCATTTTTAATGTTTATTCACCAAAAAAGCTTTCTGTCATCCTAGAAAAACAGTAGCCCTGCCTTCTTCACTGGGAGTGCTTTGACCTACTTTATTTTTATTCATGACATTTATTAAGTGGCATATTTTGTATTTATTTGTCCCTATCTTCCCCACTTAAATTCAAATGCAATGCAAACTTTCTTTTCTTAATGCTTGACTCTTGAGTTCAAAGAATAGTGCCTGGCACATAAAACATGTTTGGTCATCTTTGGAATGAACTGAATAGTAACATCAAAATAAAATGTACACAAATTGTCTATATATCATTTAGAAGAAATACTCAAAAGACATTAAAAATGATAAGGTTGATGAGCCTATTAACTTCAGAAATGTCTGATATCTGTGAGGCAATCATAGCAGAAAGAGTGGGGTCACACTCAATCACCCTTTGGCACTAAGATGTGTCACTTTACAATGGTCATACATACCCATATTTGAAACAAAATTTTGTTGACATAATAGAAAGTGAATCCTGGTAAAAGAATTAGTTAATATTGATTTAGAAAAAAAGTCCAATAGTTCAGGCTTTCTGAGCTCTAGGGCCAGGGAGCCAAGAATCAGTGGCTTGTGCTGAGTTGGCATCTTTTGAGCTCACATGAATTTCATCGTTACCTTGTGTGATTCGAATCACAGGGAACACACTCCTTCTGTCTGGCTGTATCTTCCAGTCCCAGTAATGTTTCTGCATAACTATCACCCTTAAACCGCCTCAAATTAATAGCTCCGTTAAATTAAACTTGACGTGGTTCGAAATGCAAACCAATCTGTTTTCAATTCCACCACCACTCATCAGTCTTATTTTATTAATTCTTGAGACAGGAGAAGCTTAGATGTATTAGCTTTGTTGAACAAAATCTGATTTTATGACTCAAATGTCAGTCTTCGCGGTAGAGCAAATTCCTTTAGCTATTCACCAGTATTTCCTATATTATCTGGGTGAACAATTATAGTTTTCTTTAATTGCAACTTGTACAGAGAATAATACGAATTGGCTAGTTTTTATTCACCCTTTATATTTCCATTACTACTAGATCGGACTCGTAGTGATCCACCTGTTTACAGCCTCTCAGGAGTTGGGATTACAGCGCCACCACGCCCAGTCTCAATTGCCCTCTCAGCGTGTCCCGGGCTTGGGACCGGCACCCCATCCATCCTTATTTGTGCTTCAGCACCGATTAATATGAGAAGAAAAAAAAAATAGAAAGCAAGCCTTTAAGATGATTTAGTATTTATTTCACAAAAGCATTTTATTACGTTTTTGGCCAGAGAATTAATATACTGTTACCTTAATGCTTAAAGTATCTTGGATGACCAGTTCAGCATCACCATTTAAAAAGATTCATTTCAGGGCAAGAAGAGAAAACAATAGAGATACAAATGAAATTTGTCAAAGCACAAACTCTCTTTTAAATCCTGTCACCAATGGCAAATTCTTTTCTGTACTGTGGCCTGTCTGCATCCACCACCTGAGACCCTGATAGTTTACATTTCTCTGTCCTACAAGTGACTCTTCTCCCTCATCATGCTTATGCTGCTCTAATCTGCCTTTTTTTTATATAAAGTGTGACCATTAACATTAAAATGTGCGTCCTATTTCTCCTTGCTTATCCCTTGTTTCTCCTTTTGTATTATTCCAATCCATTTAACACTCACAGCCTAACGTGAGTATTTTTGGAAACAATATCCTCAATAATATATGGCCCAATGTGCATGATCGCATTTTGTAGGGAGCAATTAAGGATTGTGAAATAGCCTGAAATAATTTGGAGCCAACCTACCAGAATTGACTGACAAAAATGAGTATTAATTATCATGCCCTGCCTCCTTACTACAGCTGAGTTTAAAATTTCATGGCCTTAATATTTCCACAATAAAACCAAAATGAACATGGTCTTGTGGTCTTTCCATACGATGATAAAAAGCTGAGCATTTGAACAAACACTATAATTGTGTGTTGCTACGCTATTTGTCAGAAGAAGAAGAAAAAAATAAGAGAAAATAAGCATTTTATTTTAGGATACCATGTGAAAAATGTGGCCCGTGTGCTTTAACATTTAAAAATGCTTAGGATAAATGAAAAAGCTATAAATATTTTGCAGGTCTATTCATACCATATGTTTCTATGGAAAGATTCCAAACAAGGACACAAGTATCATTTTTTTTAGGTCTTGTGGATCTCAAAGATGAACTGTACCACATGGAGTT
This sequence comes from Octodon degus, assembly GCF_000260255.1. NCBI lineage: Eukaryota > Metazoa > Chordata > Mammalia > Rodentia > Octodontidae > Octodon > Octodon degus. Next base: position 6,787,983 of record NW_004524594.1, on the reverse strand, counting down.
AAATCAGCAAGAGAGATTTTATTCAAAACTTGTCTTGATAGAGGAGAGAGGCTGAACTTGACTCTCTTGGTACAGACCAAAGAAAGACAAGAAGAGACTTTTTAACCCCCAGGGTAATTTGGTAGAACCCCAGCAGAGGTCCCTGGGAGGTTAGTTCATGTGGTTAGGTTACATGTGCTGGCTAATTGGAATTCATCAACATTAGTCGTGTGTTCTTCCAGACCATGTGGGAGGTGGATGCTCTACATTTCTGCATTTGTTTTTAAGTTTTAGCTTTACATTTATGAAATTATTTACTTTTTACTAGTACATGTTTGCCACATGTACTGATGACATTCAGCATAGGGAATTTTTACCTATACATATTACCTTAATTATTTTCCCATTTCTTTTCCCTCCCTTTCAGAGGGAAAACAAGGGATGGGGAGAGAGGGAAGGAAAGGAAGAGAATGGGATTTTTTAAAAATGAGAGAACACTGAAGGAACAAAATGGAAATGGAGATTTGTAAATGGTGTTCTATATTTCTTGATGATTAGATTTCAAACACACAGTTCCCAGGTTCGTGGAAATAAACTTTTGTACTATAAAAATGAGAAGAAACTGGGAGAACATTTACATCACCAGGGGGCAGAGAAAAAATTTGTAATTCCAGGTTATCCAAAGTACATTCTCCAGGAAACCAGAATCAGGAGGCTATCTCTAGAGTTTGCTTAAAAGATTCTTCCGGTTTGTGTCTAGATGTCCCCCAAAGCCTCCCTGAGTAATGGCACCCAGGCTTTTCAGAGGTGGTTGACTATAGAGTTTGTCACTGATTCATGGTCCAGTGCTGAGATTATGAGTGTGAGTGCTACACTCGCCCTAGGGTGCGCAGCCTGCATGCAATATTTGGAGCAACCAAGGGCTTGTCTCCTCTCTCTCTCCTATTGCCTCACTAGAGTCTGCCCACCATGAGCCATTCTGTTCTGACACCCCTCTGCCAACATAATCTGCCTTGGAGCCAGCTCATTGTGGACTGAAACATCTACAAGCTGTGAGCTGAATAAATCTTTCTTCTTACTTTGTCTTAGCCATAAAACAAGTAACTAAGACAAAAGCTATTAAGACTTTTTGGGTCAAGGTTCATGACAATATCTCTATTATTGATAATTAAAATCTAAGAATGACAAAAAGGACTTCATTTTATGTGTTCTAAGCTCAACAAAATGCTCTTTTGGGAAAAAAAAAGATTCTCATGCACGTGGCTGTTTGGGGGAAGAACACTGAAAAGCTCAGAGTGGCAGCATCCCTTCTGCAAACCAGCTTGGTGGATACGAACAGTACAAATTTGAAGATTTCGGTCTCTCCATTTTAAGCTTTATAATTTCTCCAAAAGTAAGCCATCAGTTTGTTGGAAATATATATATAGATATCTCTGGTACATTATGTTCACTACAATGAGAAAAAAGAAAAGAAATCACAAAAGTCTCTTAGTAAATATGTTCACTTCCTATGTATTTTATATTATTGATTCAATTTTTGGCAACACTTTCCTGTACAAGCATGTGAAGTTGTTCTTCCAAATAATAATTTACATTGTTCATGTCCTTAGATTGTGTGTCACCATGTGATGCAATTCTCACCTTTGAGCCCAGAAGCAGTTAGTCTGATTTACATTTCCTCTTAAAAGATGTACTGCAATCATTGCTGGAAATTCTTGATGAGGGAATAAATAAGGGACCATTAAATAGATTTACCAGGCTGGGGAGATAGCTCTGAGGTCTAAGTGCCTGCCTGGCAAGCATAAGGACCTGGGTTTGATCCCTGGTATTGCATGCTGTGCCACTCCCAGAACCCTGTGTGCACCATACTGACATCAAAACAGGGCATGGTGGTACAGCCTGTAGTCTCAGGTCTAGGGAGGCTGAGACAGGAGAATCACTATGAGTCTGAGCTACATAGTGAGACCCTGTATCAAACACACAAATAAATAAAATATGTTTTTAAAAAAGAGATGTATAGTGCTGACTGAATTTGTTCATATCTGTGCCCAAACAACACAGTTTCCCATCTTCCAAATAAAAGAATAAAGTTCGAAAGCTGCCAAGATCTCCTGTGGCTTTAAGATCTTATGATATAGTGAGTCTACTACCTGATAGAACCATGGTGAGGCAAGAGTTAGTTCATATTTGTTTACTGATTTTTGGAAAAATATATAACTCTGCACCCTACAAGAGCCAAAAAGACTAATATGACTGAAAGGTAGCTTTAGAATTATGATCTACAGCCCCAGTCACAAGATCATTTCAATGTTTCTAAACTTCTGTAGGGAGTGTCAAGAAGTGATCAAGCCCACAATCTTGAATTCTGTTACTAACAGCTGAGAATGTACCAATTCAGCCCGTTTGTATAAGATAAAGATTATACTGCATCTATGGTATTAAAACACTCAAAACATGGAAAGATAAACACCAGTTTCCATATAGTGAAAAAAATATAGGATGAGAGGAATTACTACAAATTTATTAACAAAGTTATGTTTATATAACTCTTCATGTTGTATAAATCTTACAGATTTTTTTTTAAAAAATATGGAATTAAAAATAAATTAAAATGGGTGGGAGGCATGTTATTTATGTGCTTTCCAATGCTTGGCCTGTATGTATGAAGATTTGCAATAAATGCATATTTTCCCTCCATCCTGAGTTTCCAAATTTGGGAGTCACTAGACAGCTGGACATACTGATCAGCCATGAGTTTAACTTAAAGGCACTTTGAAGAAGATGCTTCCAATTCATAAAACACTACTTAGTCAGGGGCATATATAAAATATGGGCATGAAGAAATGTCAAAGACAAATTTTAAACAGATCATTCATCTGAAGATAAGTACCCAAGCGATAGAATTGCTTATGTTTTTATTTTTATGTATTTGGTACAGGGTCTCACTAAGCAGCTCAGACGTGCAGTGATCCTCCTGTTTTCAGCCTCCCCAGCGCAGGGACTACAGGCACGCACCACCATACCTGGTCCCTATGGCAGACTCAGATTTCCCAGAGGGGGGCCAGCATGGCCCATGTTGCTGGAGACAGATCTCTGGTCCCTGCAATTGTCTAAGAAGCAGAACTGTTAAATGATCAAAATTACATCGCATGAATTGCACTCTTAGCTGATTACTCATGGTTGTCATAATACTTTCCTTCCTAAATCTGTATAATTAACTTCATTACTCCCAAGCCCATCTACCTCTGAGAAGCAAGAATTATAATTTCTGAGTGTGAAGCTGTTTGAAAGAGCCATTACGAAGACTTGCTATAGGAAGTACTGGAAATCCATACACTCTGTGGCATAGAATTTTCTTCAAATGCACCTTCTTTCAGATGGATGAAGCTTCTTTACCTCAATTTGCCTTTACCTTTCTGGCTTTGCTTCGAGGACTGTTGGTTACAGATAAAGTTGTTATCACCTTGCATTTCTAAAGAGCTCATACAAAGTACCTGATACTATTACATTCATCATTCACAAAGTGGGAAGCCCAAGTTGTGTGGTGTCATCATATGGGAGCACTGCAGGATGTTAAGATAGAGAACAGCTATAGCTATGATGTTGTTGGTATGCATGTGTTCTTTTTTTGTTGTGTTTCTAAAGTTCTTTAACGTATTTAGTACAGGGTCTAGAGGGTCTCAGTACAGAGATCAGACTCATAGTGATCCTCCCGCTTTCAACCTCCTGAGCGCTGGGATCACAGGCTTATGCATAAGTGTTCTTGATCTTGATGGCAGAGTGGAGTTAATGATTTAGAGACTCAATAGAAAATGCAAGTGAGCACATCACACTATTCTCTGAAAATTTAAGAAGTCTTGACATCTTTCACTCCACAAAGTTGCCATGGCAGGTTGCTGCCATAACTGTCTTCCAGAGGAAGTCCAGAATTGAAGGGCTTTCTTCCTTGGGAAAGCCCCTTTCCCCTACTAGGTAAAATGGCCTGAGTTGGGTGGTTTTAAAAGTAATTCTGTTAAGGCAACATAGCATGGAATATAGTGTCTGGGTTCAGGCTAAGAGCTCCGTAAGACCTTCTGCCCAAAGAGAAGCACACTCTTTTGTAGGGATGGAAAGAAGATAAGGGACACTATCGGGAAGATCCAATGGCCATCTGTGCTCGAGATTGTCTCACAACCTTGCATCTCAGTAGGAAGAGTCCTCTGAAGGGTCTGAGGTAAAATTTTAAATGTCTCCAGGACCTGCAATCTTCCTTGTCCTATTTTATCTCCTTTCCTGTTTTTGGCGATGACAACTTTAGCACTGAGCTGAGTATATATATATATATATATATATATATATATATTGCTAAATTGCCCAGAATCACTAAATTGCTCAATGTCAACTAATAAAAAGGTACACAATAGTGACTGGGGCTCAAAGACGTGGCTGTAGTAGGCACTTTAAAATGCATGACCCTCGGGGAAAGTAACTGATCTCAGTCCTTTTACCCCTGGCAATAAATCATGACCTAGATTAAATCAAGGCATATTGAGAGGCATTCGCTTAATGGATAATCCATTGACCTTTTAATCCCCTCATATTCATTCCTGTGTTCATTTTCACATGCTGGGCGGCATTTCACATGCCAGGCCAAATAGTTATCCTGGACAAAGATGAGGAGGTAAGGGAGAACATCAGGACCCGGCAGCCACCTTTTCCCTACTGGTATTTCTTCACTCTTAATACCTTGAGAAAACTGAGAATAAAGCAGGAGGGAATGCTCCACGGCACGGCATATGAAGAATTATCTCTGGTTTTCCTCAACTTAGGCTGAATCACATATTCAACAGCTTGTCTCAGTCCCAGTGTGCTATTAATTAGGTGTCCAGGTCAGACAGCGGAGCCTTGATTCTCTAGCCTGGGCCACATCAAGCAGCTGATCCATATTAGCCATCTGATTCCAGGTAGCCCAGCCAATTTTTTTTCTCATTTTAAGAATCAGAGTAGAATGATCAAATCAAAGGTACCAAATTGAAAGCTGATTTTAGAGAAATGGAAGTTCAACTACAAGAAGCATAGGAGGAGTGAAAGTTTCACTGAATAAGATCAAATATATCTTTTTAAAAAATCCAACAGTAGTTTAATAGAAAGCTGTTTCATTTTTGAAAGGCAAGCTCTGTGTGTTTGTTTCTTTATCCAAAACATTCTCACCTTCTACCAGAACATGCTGTTACTGCCAATGTTCCTGCAGTGACTTTGTCACTATGGGTGATAACGTAACTAAATGCTGTGTACAGGGTAATCAACCAATCAATCAACCCAGGAAAATGAACAAGTCTACCCTGATAGGCTCATACGCAAGAGGAAGAAACACACTATTGTTGAAACTTCTGTGAATTTTCTCCAAATCAGTAAACCAATCACCTAATCCATTGTCCTCAATTAAGTAATAACTGCACTGTGTGGCCAACCATGCCAGCTGTCAAGTGGCATTGAGACCCGCATCTTGCATGAAGCTCCACTTCTTCAGATTCATTAGATTAGAATTCCAAAGAAGGAAAATGGATCCATTAAGCATAGGGATTGGCAAAAACCAAATGACAATGCCAACAAAAGTAACAGCATTTATCAATGAAGATTAACCATCAATAGAAAGGAAGAGTTTCCAGTTGTAGACAATAGATCGTTTTGCTAACACAAAATATCCAACTCTCACAATGCCTATATTATTTCATGTTAAGGGAAACTGAATCAAAATGTTTTAAATCTCCCTGAAAATCTGCCACAGTTTAAACCCCATTGGAAACAAAATCTTCCATGACAGAAAAGCTCTTTGTTCAATTGATCAAGAAATGGAAGAGACTTGGAGCTAGTTAGTGAGAGAGTATAGACTATATGTAATGTCTATACTCCTAACACATATCTTTTCATTAAGTCAAAAATTCATCATTATGAGAAGTGACTGGAATCTTATAACTTTTCACAGATAAACAGTGACCTTGAGTGTGTGTACTGAAAATAATTTCCAAATGTGTGTTTCTGATGCTACAAGCTTCCCTTTTCTGGTGCTCAAGAATTTCTTTTTCAGGGGCCAGGGAGATAGCTCAGTAGAATAAGCTCTCGCCTGGCAAGCCCAAGGTCCTGAGTTCAACCACCGGTACTGAAAAAAAAAAATAATAATAAGAGGAGGAGAAAAATGAGGAGAAGGAGGAGGAAGAGGAAGAAGAATTCATTTTTATGTGCTTTAATATCTTATCTCAGCCTTCACTTTTTTTTTTTTTTTCAGAACCGGGGATTGAACTCAGGCCCTTGCACTTGCCAGGGAAGCGCTTATTCCACTGAGCCATCTCCCCAGCCCTAGCCTTCACTTTTTCTAGGAAACATTGCTGATCCTCTCTTATAATTCTGTAGCTAATACCTGCCCCACAGAAGATATGAAATAAAATGCTTCCTTTGATTCTGTAACCAAAACATCTTATGACTTAGAAAAAGAAAGAAAGCCTTATGGATCCATAATATTGTAGAGATCAAAAATAAAACATTTGCATTATTAAGAAGGGATTTGTAAGTAAGAATAAACAGGATACAAGTTTCAGCATACAGTGTCAACATGGGATGTCTAATTTACTCTGGTAGCTTTAACTTGAGCCTGAATATGCACACTGCTGTTGTCCTTAACAAAAAGAAAATACAGAATATTTAAGCACTTGACAATTGATAATTTTCCACAACGTCTCAAATATAGTCTGTATTGGTAATAAGATTGAAGAAAGTTTGATGTATTTAGAAAACGAAGGGACACCAGAATATGTTAATATTTACAAGTAAACTTAAAGCTTTTCAAACTACCTATAGTTGTCCTCTCTCACAGCTATTTTGCTGACTTAAGTGGTGATTAAACTAATCTGATGTAACTTAAAATATTTTAATATCTATAATATCTAATGGCATGAAGAAAAAGACAATCCATTAAAGTAATCTTTTGACTTTAATACTCTGTTCCTTTTTGCAGTCATTGGGAGTATTTAGTTGGCTAAATTACATAACCACTGAGGAAAGTATATTCTTATCATCATATAGAAGGCAGAAGCTCAGACAATATGGGCTGTGTCAAATTACATAAAAACATAATTGACAAAACCAACTTTTTCTCTGACATTAAATGCAGCAAGCAAGTTTGAGTGGGAAATTATAATGTTACATACTCTCCCTGTCAATATAATGGACTATGTTTTATATCTAGCATGGAAGTTGAATGTTTGATGCTATTATGACTATTTCAGGCTTGCAGAAATTGTACTGGGGAGAGTTATAAGCAGGGTACTCCTATTTCTTTCCTTTGCAGCTAATCTCAAAATCAGCATATCTCCACTTATTGCTAGAGGTTACAATTAAAGCAATATGACTCAGGAGTTGCAAGTTTACCATTTGTGGAGGAAAATAATATTAAAGTAATTTTCTTTCTAAGAAGCATCCATAAAAGCAAGCTGTAGCCTTCCTCATCTATCCTTCCTGTACTGAGAGAGGATTTATCTGTAGCAGGTAATTACAGGGTATTAAGACTTTATAAAAACAAAACCTTGTAAATCTGACAAGTTCAAACTTCTCAAATACACATAATTAAGAGTGACGTCAAAATTTCTTCTTCAGACATTCATTTTGCCTTTTCTATGTAACGAATACTCCCATTTCTCTTCTAGTACATTGTTATTTTTCTCTTTATAAACACCAGTGCATGTTACTGGATGTTTATTTATTTTATTTTACTGGGAAATAAGGTATTAATTACTTAGAAGTTACATTTTTCTCAGAATTTAAATTCTCTGGAGATGTACATTTTGCAAATATGTACATGGTCTAATTAATTTATTCTTCATTATGTGTCTTTCATTAAATTATTTTAATTAATTTGACCTTCAGAACACAAGGATTGATTTTTATTTAATTTCTTGAGAGCTCTGAATATTAGGTCTGACAACATGGAACACAGAACAGGAAGGCATTGCTTGTGTATATTTTGTACGATTTATATGTATATTTTAGCACAGTTTAGACTTATAAGGTACACTATTCTTCCTACAGCTCATCCTGGATGTGAGAGCCTGAGGTCTTTCCTTTTAAGATGTGAGGAAAACTTTCCCTGGGTAGTTGGTCTAACATCCAGACTTTACAATTATCTCTAAGTCTTACTTTGTCATTTTGAACTTCTCACTTACGCATCTCTGAACTTCACTTTTCTTCTTGTGAATTGCACTAATAATTCTCATAGTTAGTGGTGTTTTGAAAATAAAATGAAATACAACCACTAACAGAGTGAAGAGACAGCCTATAGGAGAGGAAAAAATTGTGACTGCTACTCTTTGCTTAAAGGACTAATATCTAGGATACACAAAGAACTCAAAATCTTACACTTCCAAATTTAAAGACCCAGTTTAAAAATGGGGATCTGAAATGAAGAGACACTTCCCAGAGGGATGAATATAAGCATCCAATAAATACATGGAAACTTGTGCAACCTAGATGTCTATCTGAGAAATGCATATTAAAACAACACTGAGGGGCTGGAGAGATAACTCAGTAGAATAAGTGCTTGCTTGGCAAGTGCAAGGGCCTGAGTTCAATCCCTGGTTCCACCAAACAAACAAACAAACAAACTGAGATTCTCTCTCATTCCAGTAAGAATGGCTACCATCAGGAAATCAACCAGTAACAAATGTGGCCAGGATTGTAGGGCAGAAGGAAACTTTCTCTATTGCTGGTGGACCTATGAATTGGTAGAAGCACAATGGAAATCAGAGTGGAGCTGCCTTAAAGAATTTAGAGTAGAAATTCCATTCAATTCAGTTATTTTCCTTCCAGGAATCTTCCCAAAAGAGTTAAAGATATCTGAGCTGGCCAGATAACTCAGTAGATTAAAGTGCCCATTCAGGAACATACAGGGACCGAGGTTTGATCCCCTGTGTGCCATACCAACCCCGCCCTCAGGGCACCCTGAGAAGGTCAATGAGACTGGGCCTGGAGGTGCACACCTGTAATCCCAGCACTTGGGAGGCAGAAAACAGGAGAATCATTATGAGTGTGATCTGTGTAGTGAGACCCTGCAGACTCTGTACTAAATACATTTAGAAAGTGTCAAAGTTATCTTACTATGCTGATGTATATGCTTATAGTTCCTGGTAGCTAACTTCTGGAACCAGCCTATGTATCCCTCTACAGATAAATGGGCAACAATGGGCATTTATTCACAAGAGCACCATCTTACCCTAAAGGACAAACTTGAAATCTTTGCAGGAATATGGATGCAGTGTGAGCCTGTAACTTTCAGTGAACAGGAGCGCACAAATTAGCGCATTGTTGTTCTTATCACATTGATTTTTCATTATGAAAAAATACATATAGTGTGAAAGGACAGAGAAAAAGTCCAACAAAGACAAAATGATCATAATCCACTGAGTATATTGTATCTGGATGTGATCCTTGACTTAGTACAATCATCTTACATATTTTATTTGTTCTTTTGTTGATCAGTCTTGCAAGCATGCACTATTAAGTAAAAAAAAAAAAGATTTCAATTACAAAAATCAAAGGAAACACAGGAAACATTTCCACTTAACGTGATTAATTCTTATTCAGTTCTAAGTTCGCTGGCCTATATAAGTCTCACTTTTGGTATTCTATTAATATTCAGGTTTTTATCCAGTAAAGTGGAATGTACAGTGAAAAAGACTGGACTTTGATGTGTTATACCTTTAGTTACAAATCCCAGATTGGAATTTTCAGAGTTGCATAACTATGCCAAACATTCTTTTGCATTAACTGAGTTTATTGGTACACTATAAATATACATAATGAGCAATCTGATCATGTGGTCCATCCATTTACCTATAAATGTCTCAAGTTTATCCTTCTTTATGGCAGAATAGTACATCATCACATAAAACTCACATACACACACACACACACACACACACACACACACTCATTTTTATCCATTCATCAGATAATAGGAGTTTGCACTGTATCCAAGATTAACCTACTACAAAATGTACTGCCATAAACATGGATATGTACTTATTGTTTTGGCATGATGCTTTTAATTCTTTTGGGAAAATACTAAAAAGTAGAACATCTGGGTCAAATAGAACCTCTAATTTTAGTTGTTTAGAAGTTTGGACACTGATATCCACAGTAGTGGGACCAGTCTATAGTCCCTGAAGAAGTAGCCTTTCTTTTCCCCACATGAATGCCCACATTTGTTAGTGGCTGATTTCTTGATAATAATCTTTCTTTCTGGAGCAAGATGGAATCTCAGCATTGTTTTAATTTGCATATCTCTAATGACCAGTAATAGTGAAGATTTTTTTCATATACTTATTTGCTATCTTTTCATCAGAGAAGTGTCTGATTCATTTCAGATGCTCAGTTTTGGATTGACTGTTTAGATTTGGAGGGGTCTGATAGTTTTAGTTACTTATGTAGTCTGATGACAGACCTTTGGGGAACAGCTGTAGGAAACAGTCTTAACCCCTCTGGAACACAGGTCCATCATTTTTGAAATGAGGGAAATTCAAACTTTTCTTAAGGGCATGGTACCCCTCATAAAGTAATTATTTATCACAAACTATTTCCATTGCCTTTCTCCCTCCAGTAGACAAAGATCCCTTCCTGTTTCTACAGCCTACAACTTAAAAGCTATGAAGAACTTTAAAATTCACCAGAGCATTGCAAGGAAAGTAAATAGCTTGGAAAGTCAGATATGAAAAGGAGTGTAGGAAAAATGGAGATTTTGATATTGGAGAGAAAACAGACGAGGACTGAAGATGTCTTGTAAGGGAATGAAGATATGAAGACAAAGTGGTGATCATCACCCTGAGGTCATTAAGATGTACCACAAATGGAAAGAGATCACAATTATGCCTTTTGCAGTTAGGACAGAGCTTAAACATTTGCTTCCCCTAAAACCTGCCATAAACCAAGTGAGGACAGTAAGGATATGTTTAAGAATTTCAATATATACCTAGGTTTTTCTTTTCTTTTCTTTTTTTTTTTTTTTTCTGGTGGAACCGGGAATTGTACTCATACCTTTGCGCTTGCCAGGCAAGTGCTTATTCCACTGAGCCATCTCCCCGGCCCCTAGATTTTTCTTTTTCTTCTTTTTTTAATCTTTTGTTTATTTGGTACAGGGTCTCACTATGTACCTCGGACACATAGTTATTCTCCTGTTTCAGCTTCCCCAGCACTGGGATTACAGGCATGCTCCACCATGACTGGTTTAGGTGGCCAACATGGTGTGCCAGGGGTTCTGAGGCAGACACAAGGTAGACACGGTACATGTGGTACCGTGTATTGAACCTAGGTCCTTGCAATTGGCAGGCAGGTGCTTAGACTGCCAAGTCATGTCCTCAGCTACTAGATTTTCTTTAAATGCTAATAACCCTCAAAAAAATGGAGTGGGGAGAATGAGGAAGCTAAAAATGCACAAACTAAGTGAGTAGGTCAGTGATTGAAAATATTAAAATATTGAGCCTCAAAACTGGCAATAGAAAATACTGGCAAGTTCATTCATACCACAGAACTTCGTGTTGGTCTAAGCACCGCAAAGTTTTCTTTCAGGAAAGAAAATCTATAACAAAAAATGCTCGAGAATCTATATAAGAACCTATTACATAGTCCCTTCTTTCTCCTGGGGTGACAACTATGCTTTCTCTTCTCTAGCTGAAGATTGAGCATTCCCTTTTTATCTTGCCAACATAAACTGAGGGTCTGAATGGCTGCAGTCCATCAAAAGTCTTGATGAAATTTAATCCCTTACTCTATAAAGTAAGAGGTAGGGCTTATTAATTTTTTTACATGTTTAGGCATGCTCGGCCCTAATGAATCAGATTATTGATTTAATGTGAGTGCTTGAGAGAGCTTATTCACCGTATTTACTCATCTAGAGAAAGCCCTCCACACACACCAAATCTGCTAATGCTTTCTTCTTCAGCATCCACCTAACCTGTTGTATATTGCTGTAACAGGATACAAGGGCAAAGATAGACAGAGCAGAGCAGCAAAATGGAAGCCAGGAGTCTACATACTGAAGCTCAAATCCCTCAGCCACTTTCTGGCACTTGGCTCCCCGGGGGGAGTGATCATGTAATTTACCACCAAGTTAACCACTTTTCAGAATCAAATGCTGTGATGTTAACAACTGTTTATTTGGAAACACGGTGCACAATTCCCATCTCCCAGGCAGTGAAGTAGTGGGATTATGAGCCTCGCCTAGAATTGTATAGTCAAGAAAATACTCCCCAGAAAAACAACCAATGTCTTCTCTGAGGAATTCCGAAGCGCTCAAGAGAAAAGAACTGAAGAGAATTGCCGTCCAGAATTATGAAAGAAAACAGTACAAGACATCTTAATAGTGATCATCATCAACATGTTTCAGATATAAATAGAAATTACAAACCAAAATACTATAAGACCTAGATAATGATATTACCAGCCATATAATAAAAGTTCCTGGAAGAAATGAAAATGCACATGTCAAAGATGGGGCCAGATAACTCAGCGGTCTAAAGCGCCTGCTTAGACAAGCTTAGGAAAGCATGCAGGAACTGTGGTTCAATTCCAGGCACCACACGCTGTGTCAGCCCTGCCACCAGGGTGGGATAAGGCAGCCACAAAAAAAACAGGGGGATGGAGCTAAGAAAAATAGTAAAAACGAATGTACCTCAGTATTTTAATATTACTTTGGATAAGTCAGATGCACAAGCTTACGTAGTGCATAATTTCATTTTATGTGAGAAATGCAAAATATAAATAAAGCCAAAAAGTTAGAGACAGAAAATAGGAAGCAGTGAGAGATATTTCAAACAGGAAGGGGAAAAAGAGATAGAGAGGGAGAGAAGGGGAGAGAGAAAACAAGGCATGAAATGGAATAAATTCTCATTCTGTATAGGCAGAAGTGGATGGCATTTCATCTTAAAACTAAAAGATTTAGAATGTATTATTTAATAACATAAGGATCAGTTTTGGGCCAATCTGCTAAAATAACTGAGAGATAGACTTCAGTGAGGGAAATGTGGTGACACCAGCGAGTGTTATCTCTTAATACACATCTGAGACACTACTTGTTCCATCAATTCAAGCATTGTCACAATAGGCATACAAGCCAAAACTATGTGGGAATCAGCTTTTATTGTGAAGAAAGGTTTCTTCTGACACAGTCATGTAATTCATTTCCACGTTTCTATGGTTGCCTACACAGAGCAGCAATAGAGTTGAGTAGTTATCAAGAGACTATACCGCTTGTCAGGCCTATAATATTTATTGCCTAGCACTTCAGAGAAAAAAAAAAAACTTGATGACTGCTACTCTAAATTATAAGGATCTCAGTAAAAAATAAATTCTGATCGTGCACAACTGAATTAAGAGAATTAGAAGCATAGCAATGTTGAGCACATTCTGAAGAACAAAGGCTGCTGCGCATTGCCTTACTGACCTGGAGGAGAAGAGAAATTCTTTTTCAGAAAGCCCAGTTTTGGTTTAGTGCTTCCTGCTGGTAGTGTATTATGAGTTGTCCACTTTCCAACTGGGATGATGGAATCAATGATAACCGGAGAGTGGTTCATCTGTGTTTTACATTAGGCAGAGTAAGTCCTTAATTTTGCCGTGCTATTTTGCAATTCTGATACATGTTCAGTTGATTTGCTCAGTAGTCCAGGGGCAAAATGTACACTGCTGGTTTTCTTGGAATCATTTTTAAGTAGTAGCGTCACTACTACACACACCCACATGGTTCTTCCTATTAGAGAACATGCATTAGGAGGCGAATACTTTCCTGGATATGTGGCTTTCACAGGAGCTCCTTGACAGAGCCTGGCACTTACTTCTGAACCTGGGAATTGAAGTGTTTTCCTTGGGAAAACACTCCAAGGTGTTTTATCAGCATCTTTCTTGCTCAATTGTTTTCACATGACAATATCTTAATATATTGCTCTGTCTCTTAGCATCATATTTCTTAACATGGTTCCTAATGCATTACCTATGTAAACAACAGAAAAAAAAATACAACAAAGTCTTTCATACTCAATCACTATGTGAATTTACACCTAGAACAGTCAATGGATTTCCATTCCTTGCCTTTCCTTAGACTTACAACCCTATTTGGACTAGGAATTAAAATATTAATCAAAATGATAGGGTTAGAGATTTGTATTTCAGAGGAAATGAGGCTTCTTAGAACTTCATAGCTCTTTGAGTGTCGACATTTATTTTTAGTCTTTGACTCAAAAAATAACTTCAAAACAATTAACACCTTCGTGACCTTCATGACAGAAAAATCATACGCACTGTTTTCAAAAAGAATTGTGAATGAATAACATTCTACTAGTAAAAACAATGAAAAACACAATTTTTTCTTTTCAGTGAACAAAACTGAGCACTATGTAGAGTATGAAGATTCCAATTAGTACTATAGATGCTGTGAAATTCCCCTATGCAGTTGTTGTAAAGGGTCATTTTAGAAAAGGTTCTATCAAGAAGCAAATTTTGAAAACCTTCAGTCGGGAAATTTTGACTCATATGGATGAGTTAAGATAATTATTCTGGTATTTTCTGGGTTGGAATAAAACTATATGGAATACATATAAGGACAGAAGATGGGGGGGAACATTACTATAAGACTGAATATACACATTATAGTCAGAGATTTTCTTACCAGATAATTAAAATTTCTTATTGTTTGAGAGCACACATAGTGCCTAACATAAATTAGGGACTTAAAAATGTTAAAGGTATATTTAACATATTGCCACAGGCCCAGCAATTGAAACTGGGTGTGGTGACATGTGCCCATAAACCCAGCTCTTGGGAGGCTGTAAACAGGAGTATCACTATGAGTTTGATCTA
>NW_004524594.1:6766301-6770572 GCF_000260255.1 Octodon degus | reverse complement strand
GGAAGGTCCTGAGTTTGATCCCTGGTACAACCAAAATAAAAGAGAGAAAGAGAGAGAGAGAGAGAGAGAGAGAGAGAGAGAGAGAGAGAGAGAGAAAGAAAGCAAGCAAGCAAGCTTGGCAGCATAGTAAAACCCTGGATCAGAATAAAATAAATAAATTAATGAATAAATAAATAATACAAAAGCAGAGATGAATATAACATCATTACAGTGATTAATATTTGCATGTGCAATCTCTATTTTATATCACATATAGTCAGCTTAATAACCATCCTCAAATTGAAAATAATAAACACTAACTTCAAAAATTTAAAAGACATTGCAATAATTACATATAGCAAATAAGAATAACCAACTTCCTCTGCCAAAGAGGGATGGTGCTGTTTGAAGTGGCTGTGGAATGGTGGCAACGAGGAAGCAAGTTTGGGGAGGACAAGGCAGAGGGGTTCAGGTCAAGTTGGAAATCCTTCCCTCAAAGGAAAGAAAGAGGGTCACTTGTGTGTACGGTCATGAAACAGTGTGCAGTGTTGGAAATCTAAGCAGCCCTGTCAGTGCAACGTAAACACGGCCCTCTAAACTTACAAAGAGAAGAAGAGAGGGAGAAACAGGAAAAAAAAAAGAGAGAAAACTATAAATCTAGCCACCAGGAAATAAATAGCAGATGTCAGATTTTTCCAACAGAATAAAGGAACACATAAGGCATATAAGTTTGGGGCCAACCGTGGATTTCAGACTTGGACTGTCCTGGCCACAGAAGACAGGATGTTCTTATTTGAACACCTCCCGACAAATGACACCTGAGAAAATGGCTAGTGTTACTGTCTTGCTTGCTATACCACATAAGAGCTGGAGAGAAGGTTAAAGACAATCATGATAAACCTTTACATTTTTGAACCCCTACATAGACAAATATAGCAGTACAACAAAGTTGAGATGGGGTTGCTCAGGTACTCTCTGGTCTCTCCTATAGATATGATCATGAATTTATTTACCACCACCATCAATAAAAAGAGTTACATTACCTAGAAAACACATGAAAAAATTATCAAGTGAGACATTCATTTTAATTAGCTAAGGATCTGCGATCTGTGACTCAAGGTTTTGTAGGTCTGACAGTTCACAATTTTTCTGAGCTGTGCATACATTATCAACCTTATCTTTATTTCTCAACCTTATCTTTATTTCTATTTCAGTAGCAAGTTTTTTTCTGTCTGATTCCCTTTCAGTAGTTTTATGGCTTTAACTAAACATGAACTCAACAAAATATATAGTCCTAGATTTCCATGCCTTTATTCTCATAGAGAAAAAGGAGTCTGCTGAAAAAAAAAGAAATACAATGTTTTGAAACTTTTATAAATTGTATTTATGCACATTGAGCAAATGTGACAGAGTTATTGAAGTAAGAGGAAAACAGACAAAATTAAAGATAAGAGCAACATGATTGGATATTCTTATAGTATTGTACTCTTTCTCCTATAATTCATTCTTAGACAGAAAGAGAGAGAGAGAGAGAGAGAGAGAGAGAGAGAGGCATAACGAGAAATTTTGTCTCAATTTTAAAATACTCTTAATGTAAAGTGAGGCTCTTTCTTTAAGCTCCACACAGCAAAATCCAAATAATTTGCTTCTTTTTGTATCGACATTAAGCTCGCTGTCAGTGACTCGAAGGGACAAGTCTCCCTTCTCTCATTTCTCTGCATAATCATGATCTAATTTAGGCAAGTGCATGGCCAAATGAAAAATGACTGATATGAAATATGTGCGTGTTGCAGCTTAGTCTCAAGGAGAATCTCACCTCCCGGGAAAGAAAGTGGATTACCGTTTCTACTCAACCCTGTAAGGGCAGTGAAGTGTGGTCCCTGAAAGTCTAGCAAACCATTCAGGCTAATCTACTCAGCAAGACCAGCCTGCACCTGAGATTCCATTTGTTCTTGGCTTGCACTCTACACTTCCTCCAGCACTGAAGGTGGTAGAATCTAGCCCCTAACAGGGAACACTTTCACCCTGAGAAATAGAAAAAGAGCACCGTGTAGTAAAACGGCTATAACTGATATGTACATATTCATAATCTTTCAGGTGACATTAATACCTGGTATAAATGTGAACTAAGAAAGCAACCTGTTATCAGAAATCACTATGGCAACAACTTTGTTGAGATTGTCCTTTGCGTCCTTGCTAATCGTGAAAAGATATAGTTTAGTGGTGTGAAAGAGGTAGATAGCTTTTCTATCGGATAAACACAAGCCTTTGATCATTTAGAAAGAAGAAATTCTCTTAAATATCAGCTTATCCATCTAATAAGAGGACTGTCACCCATGTCTTCATTTCAAGGCTTTCATAAATGCAACCAATAGAAGCCCCAAACACAGTGCCTAGTGATCCATAAATAAATCTATGACTATTTGCTAAGATTTTTTGCTATAATCAGCACCAAATTTGGAGTTTGCCGAGAAGTCTCTGAACAATTATTTTCACTCTGTCAATCTTTGCCTCCCCCTTATTCTGGCATGATATGTATGCATATTTAAAATATATTTGTATTAAGAAAAAAGAGAATTTAGAGTTCCAAAGCTTCCCTTGCTTGTTGTGTAAATCATATAAATAACTAAACGCAGGTTTCATTAGAATGCAAGGTTATAGTGATCTCTCTCTTTTGGAATATCTTAATGACAAAATAAGATAACCAGCTCTTCATGAAGTGTCTGTGAATAGTGTTAAATGCATAAGAGTTACACCTGTGAATTTTAGTGTGAGCGGTAGTAGGGACATAAATAACATGCAACTATTCCTCTCACTGTGGGGTTCTTAAGGTCATTGTTCACACTGCAGTCTCTGATTCCTCCAAAGTCTTCCTCGGGCTTTAGATCTGACTATGCAGACAAGATTTCCTGCACTCTAGAAGTGCTGTACCACCCTGTATGAAGACAAACTTCAGAGGTCTTTGTTTTAATTTCATGAAAATAACAGTGAAGGCAACCCTCTTGCAGGGCTCCACATCTGCTGGGGTGAGTCATGCTGGTGTCTCTGGCTCAGCTTGGCCCACAATAGGCATCGCTTATACTATTACTTGGAAGGTCGTGTTCCAACTGAACAGAGCACTGCCCTAAGCCTCGACTTTGACCCTGTACAGATCAGGCTAAGCTATGTTGAATCACTGACCTACCTTACAGAAACTGAGAAATGTAAAATATGGGTTGTTTTACACAGTGAGTTCACTGATAATTCTGTTATAATAAAAGTAGCTAACAAAATAACAGAAAATTTACTTTGATAAAAAAATTGAGACAGCATTTTACTACGTAGCTCAGGAAGGTCTTGAGTTTGCAGTGATCCTCCTGCCTCAGAGTCCAGAGTGCTGGGATTACAGGCATGTGCCACCCTTCCTGGCAACAATACTCTAAGCCTAGAAATCTATCTAATCTGACTCTAAGCCTAGGAATCTAGCAATCTAGCAATCTATCTATCTATTTATCTATCTATCTATCTATCTATCTATCTATCTATCTATCTGCAGTCATCTTAAATTTTTCCAGGTCGTATACTAATTAATGTATATAACTAATTTATCATTGGAAACTAAAAATTTATCTTTGATGTTCAATATATTTTCCATATAATTAATAGCAAACCCACTTTTAGTGTATGCATAGTATTTCCAATAAGCACTAATAAATATCAAAATATTGACTAACTCAGAATTTGAGTTTTAATCAATGAATACAAATGGCATTTGGGATTCTCAAAGTCTTTAGTGACTGAGAGTCATAGCAGTAAGGCCTTCATTACTTTGAAACACACACTCCAATGCTCTCCTGGCTTTTGTCTTGATATAATCATATTCAAAGAAACCTCATGAACTAAAGAAGTTAAAATAACCATTGACACAAATATACAGAACCTACAGTTTTTACAAAGGCAATCATAATTTTCTTCCTTCCCAGTGTTAATATGCACAGGGAAAATTATGGCCAAAAGAATTTGGTCTCTTCTAATCCAAATGGAGCATACAAATGTGTAAATCCTTAAGATAAGCTCATGGTATAGAGAAGCCAATAGAGATTGCAGCCTCATGATGTCCTGGAGGCAAAAGATAATTCATCCAGAAATACTTACAAATTTATTGAGCCCTGGAACCATTGCTTAAGGGCAGATCACAAGGCACAGGCTCATAAGTGCTGCCTAGAAGCAAGTGACAAGCACCAGGAAAGCAGACTTGGCGGTCTGTACTTATTCTTAATGTTTCTCATAGGACATATGCCCATTACTCTGGG
>NW_004524594.1:6757608-6765791 GCF_000260255.1 Octodon degus | reverse complement strand
GTTTACTAAAACCTCAAGTAGACGACAAACAAAGCACCAATCTAATTAGTGTTGAATGACTGGACATCAGTCAGAGTGTCAGCCCTGGACCACCAGGGAGAAAGCAGTCTGGCTGGAACAGACAACTGAGAAAAAGAAGAAGACGTTGGTGATTACCACTGACTACCTCTTTTGTGTCATTTGTGGTAACTACTGAATCATACTGACTTTTCTGAGAAAGCCAAGAGTGACAACAGTAGTATTTCATTTATTCTCTTTGTTTCTGTCCACTGGCTTCATGGTTACAGTTACCTACATGCCTGGAGACTACTGAAAATCAGCAGCATTAATCCCATATTCAAATAGTGCCTGTAACACCCACATTTAAAACAAAAGCCTGTGTTCACCAAAGAGGCTGGCTGCCAAGACATTTTGGCAGAGTTTTGAAATCCCACAGGCATAAGAAAGCTTAGAAGTAGAAAGAACTGAATGCAAATTTTAGCTTTGCCACTTCCTACCTGAATGGCTGAATATATCATCTTTTTTTTTTGCAATAATAAACATTTAGCAGGTAGTGTGCAGGGTCTCCATGAACCTCCACTGATAGTGCTTTAAAATATAATTATTATTGTCTGTGTTCAGAGAATATTACAAGAATTAGACTTGATGGATATGGAAGGTACAGCATAAGACATTGGCACATATGAAAATTCAATACTGTTTATCAGCATCTGGAAAGTGGCAAGGGCAAATAATTGTTATCCCCCAATTATTTTTGTTCCACCTAAAAACAAATATCACTCTATATCTATGCCATTATTAATTATCCTACAGCAGTATTATAGGTAATTAAGATGCCCTCTGTATTAAAGGAAGTACATTGTTCTATGAGCCCCATTACCAAATACTACTACTAAATTATGATATAAACAAATTACAGAGGAGTATTAGAAATAGCCGGATCTCATATGTGGGACAACTGGCATCATTCTCTGTTCAGTTCTCAGGGAGCACAGCACAAACCACAAGTCCATTTAAAGAAGCAGAGTTAGGCTGAGGATACAGCTCAGTGGTAGAGCACTTGCCTAACATTCACAAAGCTCAGGCTTCAATTCCTGGTATGGAGGAAGAGTAGCAGAGAGGAAAGGCTCAGGGACTGGACATATACCCAAGATTCGGACTCAGAATTTTCCCCAGACACACACTCAAGTGTGACCAAGTCAATCAAGCTATCACTTAACTTCCAAGGTCATGAACAAGAAGCTGTATGCCCGTGCAGTCTTCTCGGGTGCCCCTCCATCCCACAGAAGATATTTTTAGCCAAAGTCTGGGAAATGGCTTTACTTCTACAGATCGCAGGACTTCCAGTGTGGCCCCAGAGAACATGCTCTGCTTTGGTCTTCAATTCTGTGTCTCTGTGGTTCTCACACGACATTTTGCTTTTCTTTCTTACAAATGATAGCTTGGAGACTGTCTTAGTTTCTGCGGTCTTGCCCAAACAAATCACTATCAATTCAGTGGCCCAACAACAACAGCAAAAATTTATCTCCTTATATCAGAGGCCAGAAATTAAAAAAATGAATGTGCTAGCAGATTTGATTCCTTCTGATGATAGATTCTATTTCACATCTGTGGAGTTTTGGTGATGGCTATAAATTCTCAGCGTCCCTAGACTTACAGGTTCTAGCCTTAGGTGTGGTGGATACCTCTGTCTTAAATCCCTTTCCTCTAAGTTGAATCTATCTATTGAATTTAGGGTGCATCTTAAACCCATGGTGATCTTGTTCTGAGATCTTTTACTTACCTTACCAAGGCCGAGTTACCAAGTGAGATCATGCTTGCAGATTCTCAGTACCAGAGAGAAGGAACCATCATTTTGAAAGCCTCTATGAGCTCCCTAAAATTGCATTATGCACCAACTACACGGCTCAAACATGAGTCCTTAATTCTCATTCTTCCAGTCTATTCTCCCCATTGCTAACCTAATTTTTTTTAGAAATATAATTCAGATCTTATTGCCCTCTTACCTAAAGGCTGTGCACTGTACCTCCAAATAAATAAGATCTCTCCTGATGATTCAAAGCTCTAGAATATAAACTCTCTGTTTTCTTCCCCTCCTTCTTCCATAGCCCTTCATTTCTCCTCTCTCAATTCTCCATTTCTGCTCTGGGGTTTCTGTTCCCCTTGATCATCCACAGCTAGTGTTCGTCCTAGCCCGGCTCCGAACTTCGAGTTC
Source organism: Octodon degus (assembly GCF_000260255.1). Classification (NCBI taxonomy): domain Eukaryota; kingdom Metazoa; phylum Chordata; class Mammalia; order Rodentia; family Octodontidae; genus Octodon; species Octodon degus. The sequence continues at coordinate 6,763,576 of NW_004524594.1, read as the reverse complement.
TGGCCGAGAGAAGCTTCCTTGGTCTCGGTAGCTGAGCAGGCTATGGATTCTCATTGCCATTTTACATTCAGACAGTGCTGTGTCCAAGGCTGCCTCATAATCTTCAATACACAGGGGGCAATGGCACATACTAGGCAGGACAGTGACACACAAGGGTCCACTTAAAAATCAGTGAGACTGGGGATCTAGGAATGAAAATGCACTAATATGTCTTTATTTAGTAGACCTTAAGACCATAATGCTAACTGAAATATATGAGACATAGAAAGTGAAATATGCCATGGTTTTTCTTAGAGGAGAAATCCAAGGTATAAGTAATTTAAAGAACAAACTAAAATGTAGATTGTAAACAACAGAGAGGAGAAGCTTTCGTGGATGGGAAAGGGAAGGAGGGATGGAAAGGGAAGGGAAAGAGAAGGGAATCAAAGCATTAATAGTGGAGATGTGATGATGAGTCTGTGTAGCAATCCTTTGTTGTGGTTTGTGTCTAGTCATCAGCCCAAAGTCTCATGCAGTCACTGGGGCAGGTTTCTAGTTTGTGACTAATTCATGATCCAGTTCTGGGATTATGGGTGTGAGTGGTACCTCCGGCCTGGGGCAGAGAGCCTTGATACAATATAAGGAGGGGAGAGAGGTTTGCTAGCCACCTCTGCCACTGCTCCTCCCTTTGCTCTTTGCCTCAGACATGAACCGCTGCGCTCTGCCATGTGCTACTCTGCCTGGCAGCCTCCACAAACTGTGAGCTGAAGAAACCTTTTTTTTCCTTAATTCTGGGATCTAGTATTTTGTCCCAACAATGACAGAAAAATAACTAAGGCCTCCCCTGATTGTGTATAATGTACATATGCTAATAAAAAGGGTAAATCTTTTTGTCTGCAGAACAGAGAGAATTAAGAGAGGAGAAAAAGAGCTTTGGAAGAAGTTATAGAAGAAAGGGTAGCGATCAAGTTTGATGGAGTTAATCTTATTTGAATATTAATTTGCATGCTCCTTGTTCTTTCCCAAGATGTAAGAGCCATGACAGCAGGGGTCCATTTGCTCTTCAGCATTCCCCCTAACTCAGCACAGCTTGATGCTCAGAATGCGCTCAACCCAATTTTCTCTCCTAAATGCTAGAATGGCATCAGTGCATCTTAGAGGCAAGAGAGATAGAGATAAGGAACTATCAAGGGTTAAACCACTGCCATATGCTCCACTGTTTTGGTTAAAGATGTCAGCTTATTTAATTTCACACTAAACCAGGGTAGTAAATTCGATCATTGCTGTGACAGCTGATTCAGATGGACTAACTGATGTTCCCGACAGCACACGCACAGGAAAATGAAGCGTTAACACAACCTGCACCTACCTGACTCCAGGGCATAGATTTTTTAAGCTATCTCTTCCTCAGGAAAAGGATCAGGCAGGATAGTATTGTAAAGCATCACAGGGCAGGGGAGATAGCTCAGCAGTCTAAACGCCTGCCTCACAAGGTCAGGGACCTGGGTTTGATCCCCAGTACCGCATGCCCTGTGGGTACACTAAGCTAGCCACCAAAACCAGGCATGGTGGCAGATGCCTGTAATCCTGGAGCTGGGGAGGCTGAAACAGGAGGATCACTAGGAGTCTGAGCAGAGTAGTGAGATCTTGTACCAAACAAATAAAGATTTTCAGAAATTAGAAAAATAAAGAAGCATCATAAAATATCATAAAAAAAGGCTAGTGATTAAAATGCTCTAGCTTTTTTTTTCTAAGTATAAATTCTCTGAAGTTTTTCCAAAAAGAACAGTGATTTACTTTGCCTGGTCTAATGCTGTGGACTCCTGTAGTTTTGGGGTGGAGGAAATGTTGGGTTACAGAAGGATCTAACCAGTGTTTCAACAAGTTAGCTCAAAATAACTGGGGTGGGTGGTTTGCTTCTCACATGGGTAAATTTAATTAGCATTGTGGGTGGTTAAGAACTAATGCAGACCTCCGCTGGCTGTGGTACATAATTATCCAGGGCTACGGATAGTCTTTCCCAAAATATGTCTCTGCTCTCCATCAAATTTGCATTGAAATTGGGTCCCAGGTGCCTTGATCAGTGGACTTTTACAACAGTATAGAGAAGAAAATTAATAAAGGAATACCCATCTGTGACAAAACTAAATAAAAAAGAGATATAAATGAATGACCATTTTGTATCTGTATATACAAAATGCTTATGATAGATATCCAGCTACATTCTCTTAATTCAATGAGAAGAAAGATTTGTACAAATAGTGTTTGGACAGGATATAATGTCTGCATCTTGTACTATGATTAACTACTACAAAGACAACAATATGTAATGTGTTAATATTTGAAACTGTCCTACTAACCTGTTTTCAAACTGTCGCATTGCTACTTGTTTCTCAATAAAAATAATTTTTAAAAATGCCAAAATAGAAAAATCAATGCACAAATAAGCTTTTGTCCTTTTTTCTTTAATAAAAAGAAATTTCTTAAAAAAATAAATAAATAAAGGCAAATTGAATAGGATATTTCTTCAGCTCAGTAATATATAGTGAGAAAATCATCTATCATCTCCTAATACACAGGATTACAATATACTCGGAAAGCTTTACAAACTATGCTAGGTGCTGTGCTTCCTTGAAGAAACATACACTCACATCCTTATAAAAAAGGAATATGTTTAATATTGAGATAATGTTCTAAAGGAGCTAAAACGAAACTAATGTTTTTAGAGAGCAGATGCTTGATGCTTCCCTAAATCACTTTGTAAGAACAATTATTAAATTTATTGGTATAATTTAGATAAACACAGTAATCACATTCATCAAAGTTTATTTGTACATATGCATGATGTGTCCTGTTTCTTCCTTTTTTTCTTTTTCTTTTTCTATATACTTTAAGAGATATATGCTATTCTGATTCAAATCTTCTGCTCCCCTCCCTGGTTTTGGAAAATTCATGTTGCTCTGGATAATTTTCAGGGTGTTTGATTATAAGAAACCACACTCAAGAGCAAGATTCCAGATCACTCAATCCTCAAGCACATCTATGATAAAGTACATGAAGAAACCAGGGTTTGGAAATTGGAAGTTCCTTTCTCCAAGCTTGACGGTTGACTCATACACACACACACACACACACACACACACACACACACACACACATTCAACAATATTTAATATGTCCTCCTCGTAATTAGTTATTGGTCAAATAATATAAGCATCGTACCTGCTTTTCTATGTCTCAGATTCCACTAAAGGGACTACACATATAAATATATAAAGGTGTCAGTTCCAAGGTGCAATTAACATTATTAAGAGAAAGTAAACCCTGAAGGTGGAGGAGTCCAAGCTCTTCCCATTGGTAGGAATCTACTGCTCTGCAGCTGCTACAGAAATGATGTGAGAGTCCTCAAAAAATAAAACTATCATATAATTCATCCATCTCACTGTCAGGTGTGTATACACCCTGAACTTGAATTAGGTCTACTGAGATCTATACGCACATTACATTAAAACACTATTCTAGGACATGAAAGCAACATACGTGTCCATTATAGATGAATGGATAAAATATGGCACAGTAAAACAGGGAAATTTAGCCACTTGAAATAACAGGGGTAAACATGGAGACCACATCTCCAAGTGAAGTATATCAATCATGGATGAACAAGTGCCATAGTACATGGTCTCACTTGTACAAGGAATCTGAAACAGTCATGCGAGGAAATATTAAAGTGGTAGTCTGAGAATTCTAGAGGAGATAAGCTGGGAGTTGTCACACAATGTTTAATGTTTCACTTCTGCAATATGAATAAATTATAGAGAGTCACTGGACAGCACTGAACAGAAATAGGATATTTCACACTTTAAAATATTTTTAAGAGACTAGATCCCATGTTAAATATTATTATGCAGAAAAAACAACAATATAAGATGTAAAAACATGTTTGGAGGAAATTTAGATATGTACTGCTTCAAATGTGGGGACTGTGTGGCAAGTATATGCATATGTACAAACTCATCAAAGTATACATAGTAAATATACATAATTTTGTATATTACATTTCAATAACATTTCAAAAAAGAAATAAAATTGTCATGCAGGAAAGTGATTCAGATGGTAAGAGGCCAACACGCATTGAAACTGAGAGCTGGTAGATCTTTTGTCAGTGTCAGCCATGTGGATGAGTTACGGTCATTGCCGGACCAATTTGCTCACTGTGAAAACCTGAAAGAATGTTTTCTCTCCATGTGACTCTCCTTAGGCACACTCTATATCATTGATCACTTTCCTCTGTGGCCCCATCATCTCCATGATCAGAAAATTTTGGACACAACTGAGTAACAAGATGTTACAGTACAGGTTCTGCTATGTTCTGAGTCCTAACTGATCTTAAAAGGCTAGGGCTGAAATGTTGGCTTTCTTTGCAGCCCTTCTTTTTCTTTAACTTTTGGTCTGCAAACTTAAGTTGTTAACCCTCCAGAAAAGAAGCTCAATGATATTTTTAACCTATAACATAGGGAGTTGGTACAGGGTTTCTGAGTAAATCCTGAGGGGATTTGACTGACCTTAGCAGATGCAAAGGTTATATTTATTGTTATTTAGGTCTTGTTTTATCTTGATCTTAACCATCCAGCAGAAAAGTATAAAAATGATGTATAAAAAGTAAAGTTTATTAATATGCTGAGCTGTAAAAGGCTCAAGTCCATAACTTTTGACATTGCCTGTCCTATGGATAACCCACTACTACGATGGACTACTGTACTATATTGGATTATTTTGCTAATTTCACACACCTACAATATTTAAATGACAGTGCAATACCCATCTCTGACAAAACTAAACAAAAAAGGGGATACTAATGGAGGACAATTTTGTGTCTGTCTATAAAAAATAGGACAGAACTATACAACTACGTTCTCTTAATTCAGTGAGAAGAAAGATTTGTATTAATAATGTTTGGACAGGATACCATGTCTGCATCTTGTACTATGAATGACCAATACAAAGACAACAATACGCAATATAGTAATTATTGAAAATCTCTTATTAATCCGTTTTGAAACTGTCTCATTTCTATTTGTTTCTCAATAAAATCAATTTAAAAAGAAAAAGAAAAAGAAACTGAGAGCTGGGCAGAGGAAGACCCAAGATCTGGGGGTGGGAGTCAATTTGCATTAAGGAAGGATAAGTTCCAGGATATAGAAACCTGCTGGGCCTATGAGGGAGCAGGAAAATGCTGGTGTGCTAGTGTGGACCAAGAGAAGGCAACAGATCTGAGAACTGTGAATAGCAGTTTTAGAGACATCCAGGCTTACGTCCTGTGAGTGAGCCTTGCAAGTGCATTGGTAGGAAATCTAACAGAATATTCTGAGGAGTGGAATAAGAGAACTCAATTAATTCTTTTTTTTTTCATGTTTTGCCTTTTTGAGACAGGTTATCACTATGCAGATCAAGCTGGCCTTAAGCTAACTTTGTAGTCCAGGCTGATCTCAAACTGGCAACAATCTTCCTACCTCAGCCTCCCTACTGATGAAATTACAGGTATGAGCCACCACGTCTGGCCAATCAACTAATAGTTTTCAAGGTTGGTGTAAAGAGTCTCAGTACCTATGTGACAGCACGAAGGTATTTGCTATTGTATGAAAAGAAGAAGCAAAACAATAAAACTAAGTTCATTCAAAACTTTCTTCTCATTGAACTAAGTTTTATTGTTTTGCTCCTTGTTTCTATACAAAAGCAAAGTTTTCAACTAATAGTGTTTAGGCAAGATATCATGTCTACATCTTTGCTATGAATATTTGCTATGAAGACAACAATATGCAATGTATACATTATTTTAACTGTCTTACTAACCTGTTTTGAAACTGTTTCATTGCTACTTCATTCTCAATAAAATTAGTATAAAAATAAAATAAAAGGGGGCCTGGCCCTAGCTCAGGCCTTTAAGTGGCTGTTTCCACAAAGCTGTCAGCCTCAGGTTGCTGGAGTT
>NW_004524594.1:6755141-6757508 GCF_000260255.1 Octodon degus | reverse complement strand
TATTAAGGGCATGAATTAAAAAGACTGTATCAGTTTTTGCAAGAATGACGGAACAGATGGGTAAAGAAATGCAACAACCCAGAAAGGTTCGAGTCAAAGTACAGGGAAAAATAGCATATATGAGCTGAGATGAGAGGACAGACATGTGAATCATCCCACTTATGACGTTTTCTTTGTCTATCACTCAGAAACTATTTGGCAACTATTTTATAACGAAGTGTAATATAATATGGCTAATTGTTATTTTTATACTTGTCAGATGCACATAAACTTCCTTATAAAAAAACAACTTTCATAAGAGCCTCAGCTAGTGTCCCATGGTCCATGTTGTGTTGAAGGGAGCCTTATAGAACACGATCCTGCTCTTAGCACATGAAAAGAATGTCACACTCAAACACGTATTTATACAACTATGCATCCATGTCCAGTCTCCTGTCATAGCGGTAAATAATGAAAACCTGTGTAGAAGTATAAAGCATCGAGCCTGCAGGCCTGTTCTACATCAGATATGAGGTGGAGCTTTGGGTGGCAGTGGGGATTATTCTTTATTCTAAGACTTGGTTTCTGCCATTCAGGAGCTTATAAGCAGAGCAGAAAGAGAAAATAGATATACTTCAAAAGCTAGTGACATATTCACTTTAGGGTACAACTGAAAATTACCATGTATCAGGCATCAAATTACAAAGAAAAGCAAAGAAGATGAAGGTGTAGGATGAGGTTTAATTTCCCAGATAAGGAAAGTGAAAGGCTGTGGAGATGAACAAGAACGAAGGCTCCAAATTGTTTCTCTATCTCTCTCTGTCTCTCTGTCTCTCTCTGTCTCTCACTCTGTCTCTGTCTCTCAGTCTGTCTCTGTCTCTTTCTGTCTCTGTCTCTCTCTCTCTCTTTCTCTCTCACTGTTTCTGTTTTTTTAAAATAATTTTATTGAGAAACAAATAGCAATGAGACAGTTTCAAAACCGATTACTAGCACAGTTTCAATAATTAATACATAGCACATTGTTGTCTTAGTGGTTATTCATTGTACAAGTTCAGACATGATATGCTGTCCACAGACACTATTAGAACAAATCTATTTGTTGAATTGAGAGAATGCAGCTGTACATCTCTCCTAACTATTTTGAATATACAGATACCAAATGGTCGTTCATTTGTATCCCCTTTTTTGTTTAGTTTTGTCAGAGAAAGGCAATCTATTGTCATGTAAATATTGTAGGTGTGTGAATTCAGCAAAATTTTCCAATATAGTCCTGTAGTCCATAACAGTAGTGAGTTTTCTGTAAAACACAGTGGTTTCTTTTGAAGAAATTTTATTTCACATTAAAACTCTTTGTCTGGTGTGCAGTATTTTGTCTACAAGTATGGATTCTGCAGCTTGTAGCCTTATTCACTACAGAACATCATTTGTTATTTTTATTTCATTTCATTTTTTTAGTGAGAAAAGGTAAAATTTTAATACATAAGCTACTCTTTCAAATCAGTAATGCATCTTGTTTTTTTGGTACTGAGGATTAAACTCATGACCTTGCACTTGCCAGGCAAGCACTTATTCTACCGAGCTATCTCCCTGGCCCTCAAATCAGTAATACAGTCACAAAACCACAATAGAAAAATGCACTATATGTATTACTGGAAAGCAGAATCATACATGGAATATCATTTTTTAAGAGACTAAAAGATACATAGAATAAATTCACCTCACAATAGGGTAGCCATAGTTATTACTATCTATTTACTAACAATTCTGTATCAGAAAAGTATAGCTGTGAACCGGTTGAAGATGGAAGGTCATGAAGTTCCCCGTAGATGTTGGGGTTCACTTCTCACAAATAGTCCTGTCAGACTGAAAAATAAGGACACACATTCACTCTTTTGTTTATTTTTGTCTATTTTTTCATGATTTTATTGGGAAACAAATAGCAATGACACAGTTTCAAATCGAATTGGTAGGACAGTTTCAATAATTAACACATTGCATACATTCTTCCTAGTGGCTAATTGCTGTACAAGATGCAGACATGATATCCTATTTAGAAACACCATTAGAACAAATCCCTCTATTCATTAAGAGAATGTAACGCTGTCTCTCTTTGCTACAATCTGTTTCCCTCATATCATGAGGTAAAATGGCAGATGAATAAGGACTCTGTTTTTTTTATCTTTTTTGTTATTCTCCAGTATTTCATACCAAGATTGATGGATTACAGTAACTTCATAGCTGTAAGGCTTCAATGGACAGAGTAGTTAAAGTTTGACTAAACACCTTGAAAGAAGAACTGAAGCTCACAGTAGCAGCACAGTGGTCACTTCAGATCATGAATTCAAGACAAAAAAACCAAGCCTGTTGGCACAAACCTCTGTGTTCAGC
>NW_004524594.1:6747066-6753368 GCF_000260255.1 Octodon degus | reverse complement strand
TGAACCTCACACCTCTCCCGCTGGCCAAAAGTGCCCTGAAGGCATTCAAGGAACCAAAAATAAATAAATAAAATAAAATAAAATAAAACTAAGTTTAAAAGAGCATAAGGTACCTGGTAAATAATTCCTTTCTCCCCATAAGTTTTATTTTAAATGTGGAGGTAGAAACATAGGATATAGTCACATTTTTATTGTTAACTAATGATTCTGCTTTGCTCAGAAGTGATTTAAGTCAGCACACTATATCAGGAATGTCATGAGAAATTATGTTAGAAATGGAATAAAAATGGCCTTTGGTCCAATGTTTCATTTTTAGAAATTTATTCTTACAAGAGACGGAATGTGTGGTAGGAGGACAGTATCATCGAGCTTTTCTCTGTGCTACTCAAAGACCGAGAATGACATAGTTCTGTTAGCCACTAAGTATTATAAAAGTCACTGGTGCGAAACAGGAAAGACAAATATAAAAAATGTGACAGGGATAGGTTTACCATCTACTGTGAAGAAAAAAAACCCATGAAATTTCCTAACATGTGCATGAAACACCACCTTCTCCATAAATACATACATGCCTAGGAAAAAAATTATAATTTACCCACCAAGTCATTGAAGGTAACTATTCTTGGCTTAGAAATGGATAGAACAGCATTTGCAAAAATTATGAATGAGCTTATAAGCAAAATGTGCATCAATCTCATGAGAAATGGTCTTGCTAAGGGAGGATTTGAAAGCACAAAAAACAGTGTGCAAAAGGAAGCTGGAAAACTAAAATATGAAATCAGGCAATATTTTATCAGCTACTGCAAACCATACACAAAATTAGCTCCAACAAGAAAGCTGCGAATATTAAGAGACAAGTTTTGAGGTAGCCAGATAACTCAGCAGATTAAAGCACCTGCTTAGGCAGACTCAGGGACCAGGGTTCGATCCACAGTGTGCCATGCTGCCCCTGCCCCCAAGGTACACTGAGATGGTGATTGAGACTGGATGTGGTGGTGTGCACCTGTAATCCCAGTGCTTGGGAGGTTGCAAACAGGAGGATCACTACGATCCTGACCTGTGTAGTGAGACCCTGTGGTCCCTGTAGTAAAATACATTAATAAAGAGGCAAGCTTTATTACTTACAAAATTGACCAAGTCCTAAAATACATATTAACATGGTCAGTGCAAATGTTGTTCTTACACAGAAGAAAGTTGCATGTCCTGGAGCCCTGGTATTTCAAGATTCTCAGAAGTTCTCACTCTTCAACTAACATACACATAGGAAAGCCTGCCTGTGTTTCAGCTCCTGACGCATGTGATATGGCTTAGTATCAGAATCTGGGCACAGGCTTTCCCCTCAAGTATCATCTGCTGTGCTTCTCAATTTCACAGTCCTTTTGTGTCTCAATTCAGGGCAAATCTGACTTTATTGCAAGAGTATTACTTATGTGTCCTCAGGGTTTATCGAAATTTGAAATGATGTGGTTTTTGTCACAATAGGTTTTTATAGACAAAAGGTAAAACAAAATTTCATAACAAAATAAAAGAATAATGATAGTTGAAATATTGCTTGTTATCTTTAAAGTGGTTGCTCAGCATGCAAGATGTGGGCATAAAAGTTTCTCCAATTGAGGTTACGACAGACCTTACTTTTAGTGAACTAATATTACTAACTTGCATTTTTCCACTTATCTGCCTGTACTTTCCCCTTTCCGTACCTCGCTTCCTTTTCCTTTTGCACAAGTTAATTAATTTTAAAATATCTATCATACATTTTGAATTTTATTTATTCTTTTAGTTTCTCACATCAGGGAAACAAGGTGATGTTTACATAGATAAACCGGATTTATTTCACTTGTGAGTATGGTCTCAAGTTTTCGCTGTGAAATGATCAACTTTATTCTTCTTTATGGCTCAGTAGTACTTCATTGTCTAAAAACACCATGTCTTTTTTTTTATCTCTTCCTCAATTGAGGGACATTTGGGTTGTTGCCAAGACTTATCTATGAAAAATTATGCTGCTACAAACACGGTGCACATATACCACTGCAGCATGAGGATTTCATTTCATCCCAGAAGCTTGGTCAAATGGGATCACTAATCTTTGATGTCTGAGAAATCATCACACTGATTTCTACATGGGTTTCAGCAGTCCACACTCCAACCAATCAGAGAGAAGAATTCCTTTTTCCCCATAGCTCTGCCAGGATTTGTTCTTGGTTGATGTCTTCATGATAGTCATTCGGTCTGGAGTAAAATGGAATCTCAGTGTTATTTTAATTTGTATCTCTTGAATGATCAATGATGTAATTTTTTCATATATTTATTTGCCATTTGTATTTCTTCATCTGAGAAGTGCATATTCATGTCAAATGTCCATTGGGTTCTTGAATATGATGGTTCTGATTTTTTAAATTCTTTTTTAAATTAACTTTATTGAGAAAGAAATAGCAATGAGGCAATTTAAAAACAGGTTAGTAGGACTTTTTCAATAATTAACACATTGCATACTGTTGTCTTCATAGTGGTTATTTATAGTACAAGATACAGACATGATATCCTGTTCAAACATTGTTAGTACAAATCTTTCTTCTCATTGAATTAAGAGAAAGTACTTGTATAGATCTGTCCTAACTATCTTTTATAGACACAAAATGATCCTTCATTAGGATCCCACTTTTTGGTTTAGTTTTGTCAGAGATGGGTATTGCACTGCCATTTAAATATGTTAGGTGTGTGAATTCAGCAAATTAATCCAATATAGTCCAGTAGTCCATAATAGTAGTGGGTTATCTGTAGGGTAATTCTTTATGTGTTCGAGCTTGAAGTCCTTTGTCTGAGAGATAACTGGAAAATGTTTTCCCACCCTGTGGATTGTCTTTTCACTTTGTTAGTGGTTTCTGTTGAGGTCTAAAGCCTTTCTCATAAGAAGATATTTCAATTGTTGATTCTTTGAATTATTTCTCATGCAGTCTGCATTTTGTTCATGAATTCTCTGCCTACACCTATGGCTTCAAGATTTCTACCTACTGTTTCTTACAGTAAATGTTTCTGTTTCAATATTTGGATGTTTGATCCATTTTGTCTTTGGTTTCATGCATGGAGTTAGACAGGGTTCTAATATTAGTCTCGGGCATGTGAAAAGTCAGTTTTTCCAGCTATTCTGAAGGATGTAGTTTCTCTAATTTATTTCTCCATGAATTTATATTCATTTGTACACAGGAATGTTATTGATTTTTAGGTGTCAGCTTTGTATCCTGCTATGGTATGGAATTATGGAATCTATTTATTAATTATAGGAGCTTCTTGGTGGAGTTACTGGAGTCTTATATATAGACTACCACGTCATTATTGAATAATGATGATTTAACTCCTTCCTTTCACATCTTTATTTTTTATTTCTCTCTCTCTCTTGTCTAATTGTTCTGGCTAATGTTTCCACAACTGTATTGAAAAGGAATGGTGAAAGTACACATCTTTGTCTTGTTTCTGATTTTAGATTTATAGTTTGGAATTTTGTCCATTTAGTAATTTGGTGGCTGTTGGCTTGTTACAGACAGCTTTTTCCATGTTGAGGTAAAGATCTTCTGTTCCATTATTCTGTAGGATGTTTATCATAAATGAGTGTTGGACTTTGTCAATAGCTTTTTCTGCATCTTTTAAGATGACTGTTTAAGCAAGGTGTTGCATATCTGTAATTCCAGAATATGGGAGGCTGAGGCAGGTGGAACATTGCAAGTTTGAGACCAGCCTGGGCTACAAAGTGAGCTCAATGCCTGCCTGAACTGAAAAGTGAGACCCTATTGCAAACAAAGAGAGGGAGGGAGGGAAGGAGAGAGGGAGGGAGGGAGGGAGGGAGGGAGAGAGAGAGAGAGAGAGAGAGAGAGAGAGAGAGAGAGAGAGAGAGAAAGAGACAGGATCTTGTGATTTTTGTCTTTTGTCTTTGGCTTTATTGATATTATGCATTACACTTATTGATTTGCATAGTTGCACCATCCCTTAATTCCTTACTGGGACATGATAAATAATTTTCTTGATGATTTGCTGCATTCTATTTGCTGGTATTTCATTGAGGATTTTTGCATTTAGGTTCATTAGATAAATTGACCTGTAGTTTGTTTGTTTGGCTGGTTGGTTGGTTGTTTGGTTGGTTGGATTTTTCTTTGGAATCAAGGTAACACTTGCCTCCAGGAATGACTTAGGGAACATTGCTTCCCTTTGAATTTCATTGAAGTGTTTGAATGAGTATTGGATTAAATCTTCTCCAGATTTCTTATAGAATTCAGCTTTGAATCCATCAGAACCTGAGCTGTTCTGTGTTGGTAAGCTTTTAATTACATTTTTCTGATATTGGGCTATTCAGAATTTTTATATCTTCTTGATTCAGTTTTGGCAATTCATATCTCAGAATCTGCGTTGCCCCCTCATGTGAGTAAAGTTTTTGAAGTAGATTCTGTCAGTCTTCTTAATTTCCACAGGATTTGTAGTGGTTTCATCCTTTCCACTCTTGATTGTATCTCACGATAGAGTTTGCAACCATCCTCCTTTCGTTAGAACACGATTGTAAAAGTAAAACACCAGCTATCAAATTATATCCATGTTTCAGTCCCTGTAATCTTGAAATGAACATGCTATTTTCATGAAAAATTAATTTTGCAGCAATCATGGAATTGAGAATTTTTATATGGAAGATTATTTTTGGTTTTCCACATGAATACACTGTAATAAGAAGAATTTTTATACAGGACAGAGGAAGGTGCATGGGCCAAAGTAAATACAGGGACATCACAGAATCAAAGAGAAGAGCAATGTGAGACCACAAGCCAAGGGCCACAGGAAACCTTAAAACCAAAAATGTCAGGATAATGTTCTCTCCATAGAGAATCCAGAAGGAACAGAGCTCTACTGCCACTTCAACTTCAGCCAAGAAATACCTACTTCAGACTTTTACTTACAGAAATGTAACATGAGAATTGTTTTTGTTTTGTCTTATAACACTAAATTCATGACATGGCATCAATGGGAAACATGCACAGACACTGAGGATCTGGAGGGTTGTCACCATATCTATTTAGTTCCCCGGGACATCTTCTAAGGACCTTGCATATAGTAGTCAACTTGTACATTTTTGTTGAGCAACTCTTTGAGTGAATGTCATGGTATTTACTCTCAAACAATATATCCAGTTGAAAAGGGAGGTGGAATACATGCCAGTGGAGTATATCACAAATATTTTAAAAAGAAATTCTTTTTGCAATTCCTAAATTACTTAAGTAAAATTAGCAAACATTGCTCTCTATGTAACTTGAATATTACTTGCCATCGTACTCAACTTTTAAATCACTACCCCAAATCATGTATAATTTTTTTAAATATCTGGATATATTATTTTTTTCAGTAATCTTCTGGAAGGGCCAGCCAAATAGCTCAGCAGATTAAAGTGCCTGCAAGCAGGTGCAGGGGCTGGGGTTCGGTCCGCAGGCCTGCCATGTTGGCTCCATCCCTGGGGCACAGTCAGTCGATAATGGAGACTGGGTATGGTGGTGCATGCCTATAATCTCAGCTCTTGGGAGGCTGTAAACAGATGAATCACTACAAGTCCAATTTAGTAGCAAGACCCTGAAAACCCAGTAGACTCTTCCCTAAAATGCAAAAATAATAATAATCATCTAGAAATAATGAAAGATTGCAAAATATGCATTTATACATGCTGTGTAAAATAAGGAACTGGTATTTGTCATCCTTATACTTAGCCAGTCCTGCCCAGAATTTTTCATTATTGCTTTGACACATATACCAGACCACTTCACTGTCAACCTCAGGCAGTCATTGGGGCAACCGCTAGAGTTTGTCATTAATTCATAATACAATGATGAGATTATGGGTGTGAATGCTACACCTGTCCTGGGGCAGACAGTCCAAATACAGCCTAAAGAGGGGACAATGGCTGTAGCTGCTGCCCCTCCCTTGGCTTTTTGCTGTTGTCTACAGCCATGAACAGCTGCCCTCCTGCCAGGTGCTGCTCTGCCTTAGAGCCAGCTGTGTATGGACTGAAACCTCCACTAACTGTGAGCTAAGTAAATATTTTTTCCTTAATTCCTGGTGTTGGGTATTTGTCCCGGCAATGAGAGAAAATTAACTGAAATGTAGCTAATCATAACCACTGCAGTTTTTTTTTTTTTTTTTCCTGCAAGGACTCCATAACCAAAGACAGCCTCTTGGTGCCAGGGAACTTGGGGCCGGGGAGATAGCTCAGTAGAACAAGCAGGTACCTGGCAATCACAGAGTCCTGAATCCCCGGTACCACAAAAAGAAAGAAA
>NW_004524594.1:6740593-6746966 GCF_000260255.1 Octodon degus | reverse complement strand
AAGAAAGAAAGAAAGAAAGAAAGAAAGAAAGAAAGAAAGAAGAAAGAAAGAAGAAAGAAAGAAAGAAAGAAAGAAAGAAAGAAAGAAAGAAAGGAAAAGAAAGACTCTTGTTTGACATTGTGGGAGCCTTGTGCAATCCCCACATCACTCCAAACCACCCACACTACTGCAATCCAAATACAGGCAGTGGATAGAAGCAGGTAGCTTAGTCTCCAACTGTATGGTACAGTTTAACGCCCATGACTTCTCTAGGTCCGCCTAAAGCTAGACTGGCTGAGGTTGCCTTCCTGCTTAGCTGCTTTTCCCCTGTTCACCTCCTCACTGAGCTCCCTGTGCCTTAAACCATGTCCTTAATAAATCATCATTCTCATCTCAGCCTCTGCTTCCAGGGAGCTGAAGCACTGGCACTGGCCTTTCAGTCACAGGGCAATTTGGCTCACTGTCTTGATGACTAGCTGGTTCCTTGGACATCAAAACTGGAATAAATTGGAATAAATATTTTTAATTACCAACATAAAATGAGTAAAATATCAATGTAGAACTTGTAAAACCTTGATATAAAAATGTGACTGGCCATAATAATGTTTCAATTTCTGTTACCTCCCTAAGCAACAAAAAGCTTATATTTCTTCAAATCTTGAACTTGAGCATTATATTCTCAGAAAAGATTCATTTTTTTTCTCTGACCTTTTGACTTACAGCTGGTTGCTGTTTTATGCTGTTATAACTCCTGAAAATAAACGGCATACCACTTATTCTGGCTTTCAGTGAATGCTTCAGATTTTCCTTTCTTCTAACTTATTAATGTGTGTCTTCCTGCTCTACTCTAAACTGTACAAAAACAAGAAATGACTTAATTTTAATATGCTGCATAAGACTTACTGTAAAATCTGGACACAATTTAATGGTTCATCAAATAAACGCATAGTGAGATGAATATTATTGAAAGCATGGATATTATGACTTATATCTAGATATTCCCCGAAAGGCCTCCTGCGCTAATAGGTGGGGCTTCTTCAAGGTGGGTGGATGCAGAGTGTTTTATTGTGGATGAAGGTTGTATGCATATAGATTAACAGTGTGATAACTAAAGTACCTTACTGATTTCTTTAACATTGTTCTACGTATGAGTGACAAAAGTCCTACCTTGGGTATTGGTAGTACCAGCCCAAACATTTCAAGATAGTTAATGAGATAAAGGGAAAGATGGGCTTGCTGCTGCCTCCTGCTTCCTGCCTGCCTTATGCAAACACTTTCTTCTCTGCTATGCCCCTCTGCAGTGTTACACTGCCTTGGACCCAGCTGAAGAGGCACTGAATGTGCTACAAACCATGAGCAAAATAAGTTTTTCCTCATTTAACTTGCGGGTGTTGGTATTTTGTCTCAGCAATGAGAAAAGTAACTAAAGCAATGAAAGACTTCAATATTCTCATTATGAAAGTTCTATTTCTATCCTATCCTGTATAAACATGTATATTTTTTTCATAACAAAATGGTCCTTTTATTTATATCTTCCTTTGTTGTTTTTGCAGAAATGGGTGTTCCATTGCAGTTAGAGAAGCTATATTTGGAGAAGTCTTTGAACAACCTTTTCATACATGATGCCAGTCCAAAGACTGTAGGTACTTGAATTCAAAAATAACCCAATAGAGTCCAATAGTCAATAATAGTAGTGCGTTATCAGCACAACTGGAAATTGTCCAAAGTTGCTGAATTGAGCTCAGGATATTATATAGCTTTACTTTTTATACCTTGTGTTTACACTTTCCTGCTGCTATAGCTACTTTGCCTTAGTTCATTGAGAAGAAAGGTTTGTACTAATATTCTTTAGACAAGACATCATGACTGCGTTTTGTCTTCTGATTAACTACTGTGAAGACAACAATGTGCAATGTATTAATTATTGTAACTGCCCTACTAAGCTGTTTTGAACTGTTTCATTGCTGTTTTATCTTTTTCTCTCATTAAAATGAAAAACATAAAGGAAAGTCTGATTTCATCACTAAGCCAAAACATGAAAGATAAATATTGCAGGCAAATGTAAGTAAGTGGCCCTCAGTCCTGAGATTAAGCATAAGTGAGTTTACTGTACTAGTTAAGCACTTATGAATAAAGAAGAACATAGAAAATTTTGGAACAATTGTCTCCTTAGCCAGAAGACTAATTTGAGACTCTGTTCATGACTTGTATTTATAGTTCTAACAGGAGCTTGACATTAATAACACAAACTCACTTTCTGCCACAGGCTAAACTCAATGCCCTTTGTATTTTTCTCCTGATGAAATTACTTTGCATTCACCATTGTGTTTATGGTATAAGCATGTGAGCCTTATTCTGGACGATGCTCTCACTTTTTGCTACCCTGTGAAGTTTTTAAATAGTTCTGCATTTGTCACATAATCAAAGACTAAGATGAGAGTTTGCATATTATTGTTCTCCCCATGCCCTTCTAGTACAAAAGTGTCAAATTGCAACATTACCACCATAAATCTTGACACTTGTCTCCTATACAATCTATTTTGAACTAGAGCATGAGAAGTATGGGACCTCAGGAAAATCTAATGAATAATTGTTGGAAAGCTAACTAAGTGAAGAAAATGCAAACGAAGGACATTAAAAATCAATTTGGAAACAAATAACATTTTGTCAGACTTAAGAATTATTCAATGGCAACCAGAGGTACAGCCACATCACCAAGACAACACAGAAAACAAGGCTTACAAAACATAATCAACAATTAGTCTAGTCATTTCTCTTCTTTTTTCTCCATTTGGTTTTGAAACAAGCTCACCAATACATACTTTGTCATACACGTACTCACACAGAGGCTTACTCTTTCTGGGAATAAATCAAGTCACCCCCAGTCGTGCTAAAATGCAAAGCACTATGCTTGAGAGCATTAAGGAATGCACTGAAATGGATGTGGAAGGCCTCCTTCTCTGAGTCATCAGGTTTTAAATAGAAATGAGATAGTAAATTTCTGCCCGCATCACACTGTGTGTCTTCTCTGATTCACTACTCTCATTCATCTTGCAGCTCTCTAATTTGTAAAGATGCAGGCAACGTATAAATATTCATGGCAGCTCTGGAAATAGACTATGCAGGGCTGAGTCTTCCGTTAGAAATGGGCAGAACGTCAAACAGGGCTGAAGAAGAGTCTCAAAACGATCCACTTGTCTTGCCGTGGGATGGAAAGAGAAAAAAATTTTCATGATTATGTCAGAGAAGAATTTCACAGCTAGATCCGTGAGCACATTTCTTGACAACAGTTCGGGCCATTGGATCTCAAGCATGCTACGTGTCAGCAGCCCCTGGGGAGCAGGAAATGGAAGTGACCAATATCTAAGTCCAGGACCCAAAGTTCCTAATACAACCTGGGTATTTGTTGTTAAATGAGTTTTCCAACTGATTATTATATTCAACCTGGGCCAAGAGCCATAGGTTTAAGTATTACTAAGGAAAATTACACCACTCTAACCAGCTAGTTTTCAGTACCATGGTCAAGAAAAAAATCAAAGGAAAGTGCAATACATACAAATATTACACTATGGGCTAGGGATTCGATCCCCGAGCCTGCCGTTCCGGCTCCACCCCCAGGGTGCGCTGAGAAAGCAATTGAGACTGAGCATGGTGGTGCCTGCCTGTAATCCCAGCACTGGGGAGGTTGTAAACAGGCAGATCACTAGGAATCTGATCTAGTAGTGAGACCCTGAGTACCCTGTAGACCCTTCCCTAAAAATATACAAAAATAATAAGTAAAGGTTACATCAGTAAAAATGTTGTAATAGGGGCCAGGGAGATAGCTCAGTGGGCTAAAGAGCCTGCTTAGGCAAGCTCAGGCAAGCACAGGAAAGGCGGTTCGATCCCAGCTCCAGGTGGTGCGCCAGCTCCAGCCCCAGGATGTGCTGAGCCAGCCACAGCATCCGGGTGTGGTGGTACACACCTGTAATCCCACCGTGAGGAAGTTGAGAACAGAAGAATCACTATGAGTCTGGGCTGTGTAGTGAGATCTTGTAACAATCAAATACTTTAAAATAAATAAATAAATGTTATAATAGTCATATTTTCAGGGTATGGTAAGGGATAAAATGGGACTGCTGAGACAGTTCACTGAACTCAAAAATTGGAATGAGTTTCATGGGAATCCTTCTAGAAATCCAGAGGGATGCATGGGGTGATGGACAGGAGGGAAAATGGTTGAACAGGAAATGTCCACTAAGGATGTATCCCGTGTACAGTGATGAAGGGACTTGAAACAAAATGTGTGGAATGAGGGCCTGGAGATAGTGTAGTGGCCTAAGCACCTGCCTGGGAAGTTCAGGGACTCAGGTTTGATCCCTGGTACCACGTGCTGTGCTGGCCCCAAGACCCAGAGTGGAACATGCCAGCCCAGATACTGGGAATTGTGGAGTATGCCTATAATCTCAGCTCTGGGCAAGCTGAGACAGGAGGATCCACAGGAGTCTGTATATTAAAAAAAAATGTGAGGAATGAAATGGATTGACAAGACTGTGGCATCCACATGTCCCGGCTTCATTTTTCCTTGCCGATTGTATAAAATATATACTCTAGCCATTGAAATGAGACGTGAAATCAGAATTATTTTGAGGTTCAAGTACGACTAAGTTTTCATCAGAAATCACATATCTACGAAAAATAAGGCACTTGATTCAGACAGTATCAACATATTTCATTCACCACCGAGGAAACAGAGGAGATAAGTGAAAAATCTCTTCAGGTTTTAAATGTCCATTAAATATTAGAATGGCAGTTCTCACTTAAAATGTCCTATCTTAGCGTGACAAAGGGAGAAGAATGAAATTCCTGACACCGGTCAAACCACACATCTGCATTGCTTCACAAATCTGAATCTAGGTGAAGACAACATTCTCATCCAGTAAGGTAGCCGTGCAGGTCTTCCCATTAGTGGGTCATGAGAGATAAGTCAGTCACTCCTGCTCCCTGGGTTCTCCTTATGCCTAGAGAGATAACTGGTGGTCTAAGATATCCCATTCAGTTCACTGTGGTCAGCGGGGATTTATGCACTCTAGAGGGATAAAGCTGCAGCCCTGGGATTTTGAGGCCCAGGTCTCCAAGGAACTAACCAAGCAGGTAGTTGGGGGGGAAGCAAGCCCCCTGCTTATTGCTGTTAAGTAGATTTACAAGGAACACCCAAGAAACACTAACTTCTGCAGAAAAATCAGACTAGAACCAACAAGAGGAAAACATAACCAACATGAAGAAAAGTAGAAAATACTATCAGATTTAATGCTGTCATTTTTTTTTACTCAAAAAGAAAGATTTATAGCCTTAGATGTAGCATACATAAGACACTCTGAGAGGGTAAGTGCATTTTTAAAAAAGTCTTAAGTAAAATTTCTTAAATATTATGAAGAAAACAGTCTCTGCTCTCCTTAGTTATGGTACTTTTATAATTCAAAGAAGTATTATTTTATTTCCCGTGATTTCATATATGTCAGCTTAGTATTAGCTCTCTAACAGTAATTACACAATCTTGGTCTCTCTTCATATCTATTTGCTTCTCAGTAAGATTCATGGGAAATTTAGCAAATGTGGTAGCACATTCCAGTAATTCTAGCACCCGGGAGGCTGTGGCAGGAAGATGGCCATGAGTTCGAGGTCAGTCTGAGCTGCATAGTAAGTCTGGGCCAGCCTGAAATACATAGGAGGACCCCGTCTCAAAAAAAAAAATGATGAAATAAAATAGTAGAAATGGAACTGTTCATACCCTCTGAGAAAATCATGCCTGGTACTATGACAAGAAAATGTTGTTAAAGTTTAGTAGAAGCTCACTTTACAAGTATATTCTTCAGAGCATCTTTTATCATGGCATGTTTCAAACAACCTTCAATATCTAAGCAACAGGAATCCTGCTCTTATTTTTCTTCAGCCCTTCAGATTAAGACTAAATTTTACATTTTAAATGAAAATAGTAACATATTAAAATCATACTATTTTAAGAACTGTAAAATGTATGTCAAATTTGAATTTTAGAGTCCTTAAAAAATTGGTGGGACATAGGACTGCTCCTTCATGGACCTATGCAATTCATTTACAAATGGTCTATAGCCATTGTGTCACCGGATGGAGTGGTGCAGGTTAACAGAATGATCAAGAGATACATAAAGCTACAAATATTTACCTTCTGGTCTTTTGCAGGAAAAAAAAAATAGTGAAGCTCTGTCTAATGCCAAAGTAGAAGAGCATAGACTGCCTGGATTTAAACACCAAGTCTGGTGTTTACTGTCTATGTGAAACTAAGAAAGATATTTATCTTTTCTATGCATCAATTCCATTGCTTGTAAAATAAAGATAATAATAGGACCCATCTCTTAGGTTACTGTAATCATTG
>NW_004524594.1:6721387-6722026 GCF_000260255.1 Octodon degus | reverse complement strand
TTTGAAATCCACCCTGTAGGCTCAGGTGGAATCATGACTCATAGGGTGGAAGAGAAGTCCATTTGTAGGGTATGCTGATGAAAATATTCTGCTGCTGAACACAATAGAATAAATAAAGACTACTATTATATACCTCTTATTCTCTTCTGTTTAATTGTTTGCCCTATTTGGTGGGTTCTTTCCATTTTCATTCATGGAGCTGTGATCCATTTGCTCCCTCTCTAGAACATCATTTAGTAGTCTGTGTAGGCTTCGCTTTATTACAATGAAATTCTTTAGTTGCTCTTTGTCATGAAAATATTTCACTTCTCCATTATATTCGAAAGAGAGTTTTGCAGGATATATCAGTCTGGGTTGGAATTTGTTTTCTTGCAAGACTTGAAGTACTTTGCTCCATGCTCTTCTTGAATTGATGGTTTGTGAAGAAAAACTTGCCATTATTCTGATGGGTTGTCCTTTAAATGTGATCTGTTTCTTTTTTTTTAGCAGCTTTTAGTATACTGTTCCTGTGCTGAATTTCTGGAATCTTGATTATTATGTGTCTGGGTATGGTTTTCATTGGCTTGATACTATTTGGAGTTCTATATGCTCTGGTTACAGGAATGTCAGATTGTTGCCCCATATTTGGGAAGTTTTCTG
>NW_004524594.1:6714642-6720319 GCF_000260255.1 Octodon degus | reverse complement strand
GTCATCTCACTCACTTGCCAAGCCTGCCCTCTGGGTCTGTTCAGGATCCCGCGGCCCTGGTCGTCTCACTCACTTGCCGGGCCTGCCCTCTGAGACTATTCAGGATCTGCAGGGCCCTGGTCGTCTCACTCACTCCGCGGGCCTGTGCTCTGGGTCTGTACAGGATCCCGCGGGCCGGTCCTCTCACTCACTCGCTGGGCCTGTGCTCTGGGTCTGTTCAGGATCCCGGGACCCTGGGTTGTCTCCCTCCCTCCCCGGGTCTGCGCTTTAGGTCTAGTTTCTTGGTTTTGAACAGTGAAGAAAAAAAAGAGAGAGAACTCCTCAAATGTTAGATGGAAAATCAGATAGAAGTTTTAATGTACTATGAAAAACTGTTAATAATAAAACTTTCACATAAAAACTGCATGGCAAAAAAATATACCAAAACATTAACAATGATTATCTTTAACCGGAGAGGTTATTATACCTTCTCTGTTGCTCCCAAGTCTACTATCTTTACTTAAATTACCTATATAATTGTAAAATAATCAGAAATATAAGAAGACACAAGTTGCTATAATTGTGGAGCAGCTCCCTGGGAGACCATGGTACATCAGGAAAAATATGTAAATGGCAGTCATGAACATTCTATGTTCCAGAGGTTTTCTTCCTTCCAGTGGATCATGTATCTTGGAAATCTTTGTGCAGTTACATATTCTTCTTCCAAAGAGGGTGTGACACTCATGCACAGCATGTCTCCCCTGCGCTAGTGGTCCCTGAGAAGCATGAGAAGGCCAGCTCACTGGCTCATCCCACTACACACTCTGCTAACTACTGCGGAGCCCACAACTCCTTAACTGCAGTGAAACCTTCATTCCCCAGCTTCCAGTGGAGAAGGCCCTTGTCACAAGCAGCCCTCCCCATAGCCAGCTGTATTTTTATTCCATGTGAAATTCCCATCCTTCTTACTACCACACACTCAGCAAGGCAGAACGATCAGGCAAACTCAGAGTGTGCGGCCGCATTTCCAGGGAGAGGAGATTGGACGTGTGTAAGCGGATCATCAACTCTTGGTTACAATTTGCTAAAGTCGGAGATTTAATCAAATCATTTCATATTTGCAACAAGCAATCCACATATTTCCTTTTTTATTTTCTACTACCCATGTAAATAGCATTCAAACAAGGTGACATCAGCATGTGGATAAGTAAATTCTGTTACAGGGAGTCTATGGGACTTGGATTCTAATAAATTCTTTAGTTTCATATAGATACGGAAGTGATTTTGTTATTTCAAAATGGGAGATTGTACTATTAGGGCTTATACTGAATAGATCCAAAAGGGCCTAGAAAAAAGTACCTAGATGGCTTCATGCAAGTTAATTATGTAGCACAATTTTTTGTTGTTGTTTTTCTGTTTTGCAGAACTGGGAAGTGAACTCAGGGCCTTGCGCTTGCCAGGCAAGCACTTATTCTACTGCGCTATCTCCCCAGCCCCTAGCACAACTTCTCTCTCTTTTATTTATTTATTTATTTATTTATTTATTTTTGGCAGAACCAGGGATTGAACTCAGGCCCTTGCGCTTATCAGGGAAGCACTTATTCCACTGAGCCATTTCTCTGGTCCCCCCCAGCACACCTTCTGATGAAGGCAATAAATCCTGAGCCCCAGACAGACAGATTCATCTGTCCATCTACTCATTGATGATCTGATCTTCGTATATGAGACCAGATAAAATGAAATCTTAAAAAGTCACACTGTGTGGGAAATAGATCAATACTACCACCTTCAATGAACACAACTTATTTTTAAATATTCACTGTTGAGGGAGATACTAATAAGATATTTGTGATAAGGATATTTAAGGAAATTCCGTTCAAAGCTTTAATAAATAACAGTAAAGGGTGGAACACAGTCAAGAAAACACATACATGGAACACATCATCTTATAAAGACACGCTTGAGGTCCAGAGAAGGAAGAGATGCAGCCACTCCCTGGGGGAGGCCAAGGAGGGATGCCCTACACACAAGGCAGGCCTGCATGGTACCCAGGCGAAAGATGCTGAGCCTTCTTCATGAGTCATTGCTACTTGATTTTGCTGACATTTCATATCTAGGGGTGGATTCTTTGCTAAAACACAAAAGTAACAAGCGATTGCTCCTCCACAGGCTAAGCCTTACAGGGTCAACCTCTTTCCAAGAGAGATAGGCACAGCTGCAAATGTGGCTTTCCTTCATGGAACAATGAACAATTAGTTTCTCTCTCTACTACTTGTTTCTCTTTTTGCTACAGAAGGAATTTCTTCTGAAACAAAAGAATAGTACTTTTAAACACAATGCAAAGAAACACTAACATTACGCACATTTGTTTTGCTTAAATTAGCAAATTTGAAATTGTGTTGAATCTCCAGAAGGTAATAAAGGATATTTCTAACAGACTTGGAAATGTGCTTATTTTTATACTCAAAAATAAGACAGCTAAGAAGCAACACAGAGGCTTAATTACACACAATACACAGTGTCCAGAGATGAGGGTTCATAGGATATTCCGGGACTGAACTTTTCATTTTCTAAGAAGAGCTTGAGTAGAACTGGCACAAATAAATATTGAGAGCATTTATATCTTTTTCTTGATAGCATCAACAACTTAGGACAAAAGGATTACCATCTTTGACTTCTGAGGTAACTCCACCTTGCTTTTGGAATTTTCATTTATTTTCTCTATTTATAAGCTAGTGACTATCCAGATAAAGGAGGAAAAAGACCTAGGATAAAAACTGTCTCCTTGGACTGGGGAACTAGCTCAGAGGTCTTAAGTACCTGCCTAGCAAGTACAAGGTACGATTCCCAGCGCTGCATGCTTAGCCAGCCTAGAACCGGTAATGGTATTGCATGACTGTAATCCCAGCACTGGAGAGGCTGAGACAGGAGGACTATTATGAGTCTGAACTGTGTAGCAAGACATTATATCAAATCAATCAATCAATCAATCAATCAATCAATCAATCATAACTTCCTCCTTAGAAAGTAGGATTCCATCCTGCTCTTTACTAAAGAAAGGGTAGAAAAGACCATGCCAGCTGGGAACTCCCTGCCTTAGTTCCACTAAAGATGGAAATTAGCATGGGAATATGCCTAATTGATATTCTGATGAACTTTTATTTGTTGTGTATACAAGAACAACAACAAAATGAGGATTAAATTAATGACAGAATAAAACTGTCTAATAATTTCAACTAATACATGCTTCATCAGTTCTGATAAGTATAAAGAATACCCATGGGTCTTATGAAATCTCATTAAATATATTGGTCATGGTCTGCTACAGCTCCAGCAGAAGACCAATAAGGAAAATTAAATTGGCACTTAGTGTGTTGTGTTTTTGTTGTGTAGAGTTAGACTAGAATACAGGACAAAAGAGACTGTGTAGAGGCACACTTTATGTCAAAGGTGAAAACTAGGGATTCAGAATTTGACCAAATGTTAAAATCTATTTTTTTTCAATGTATGTATTTAGTACAAGGTCTACAGGATCTCACTACACAGATCAGACTCATAGTGACCCTTCCTGTTTTTCAGCCTCCCAACTGCAGGGATTACAGGTAGGTGCCACGCCCAGTCTCAATCGCCCTCTCAGTGTGCTCTGGGGACATGGCCAAGACAGCAGGCTAGAATCTAACATCTGGACCCTGCTCTCTGTCTAAGCAGGTGCTTTAGTCCACTGAGCTATTTGGCTTGCCCTCAGAATCTGACCAAATGTTAAAAATGGAGTCTTTTGGTTCTTCCTCTTCCAATAGAGCATTCATTCACTTCATGAAGACGTGATTAAAATTTTAATTCTTGACAGCTACTTAAATTTATTTTCAATCAAAATCATCTGCAAATGAGAGGAAGTTTGATCTGCAAGCTGATAAAATAGAAATTTTATCAAATAAGATTCATTTATTAGTCAGCTGGTAAAATTGATACTTCTGCTGTAGATTCCTATTTTCTCCTAAACATTGGTTGAGCATTTTTGAGCCCAATGACAGTGACTTCCCAGGTTTCCTAATCCCATGAGTAGGTCCTTCTTTTTTTATTTTTTTAGATCTTTTCTTTTTTGCATTAATTTTATTGAGAAAAAATTAGCAATGAGACAGTTTCAAAACAGGTTAGTAGGACAGTTGCAATAATTAATATATTGCATATTGTTTTCTTTGTATATGGAGACCCAAAGAATATTCATCCTATGCAGCATCCACTCAGACATGTTATCTTGTCTAACCACTATTAGTTCAAAACTTTCCTCTCATTGAACTAAGAGAAAATAGCTGTATACGTATGCTAAATGTTTAGTATATACATGTATATTTTTTTCTACAAAAAGGTCCCCCATTTATATCCCATTTGGGTTTACTTTTGTCAGAGATGGGTATTCTATTGCCATTCCTATATTATCACTACTTTCAGATCATACCTTACAAAGTGTGCAGCATTATATGAAATACTGAATATTGTACCTAAGGAATCACCATTTTATTTTTATTTCTTTTTATCAATTATTTTTCCATAATTTTGTTGATAAACAAATAGCAATGAGACAGTTTCAAATAAAATTGGTAGGACAGTTTCAATAATTAACACATTGCATACATTCTTCCTACGGGTTAATTGCTGTACAAGATACGGACATGATATCCTATTTATAAACACCATTAGAACAAATCACTCTATTCATTAAAAGAATGTAATTATATATCTATCCTAAGCACTTTGAATACACAGATACAAAATGGACATTCATCTCTATACCCTTTTTTTGTTAAGTTCCGTTATTTGAATATTATAAATATGTAAACTAGGCAAAATATTCTAAAAGAGTCCAGCAGCCCATAATAGTATTGGGTCTTCCACTTGACTGGCAATGTCAAAAATTGTTGGCCTGAGTCCCCTACAGCTCAAAATAACAGCATGGCTTTACTTCTTATACTTCGTTTTTAAACTTTTCTGCTGGATGGTTAAGACCAAGGTAAAGCAGGACCTATGCAACAAGAGTTGTAGCTTTGGGGGCTGATAAGGTCAGTGAAATCCCCTCAGGATTTATCCTGAGATCCTGTACCTCAGTTTGTAGATCCTTTGTCAGTGTCAGACATGTGGATGAGTCACAGCCATTGCGTGGCCAATGTGCTTTCTGTGAAAGTCTGAGAGAATGTTTTCTCTCCAAGTGACCCTCCTTAGGCACACTCTATATCATCTATCACTTTCCTCTTTGGCCCCATAATCTCCTTGATCAGAAAATTTGGGATACTACTGAGTTATATGATGTTACAGTAGAAGTTCTCATGTCCTGAGTCTTCATTGACCTTAGAAGGCTAGGGCCAAAATGTTTGCTTTCCTTGCAGCCCTCCTTTTTCTCTAATGGTCTGCAAACTTATGATGTTAACCATCCAGAAGACAAGCTTATTGTTATTACCATACACTTAGGCTGTTAAGCTTAACCTCACTATCTGTCTGCATATCAAACATCTTAGGCCTAATATGGAACAGGCACTTTTCATCAAGTACTGCTATGTTGAACTTTAAGTCCCTACAGAATATGATAAAAAGCATTTAAAAATTAGAATATATTTTAAAAATAGGCATAAAGAATTATATACCTCTTATGTTTACACATAAGTGGAAAAATCTCACCATATACAACCTTGAAGCAGGACAGTCC
>NW_004524594.1:6701240-6708897 GCF_000260255.1 Octodon degus | reverse complement strand
TGTGTGATTCCCAATTTGTTATGTGTTAGTGTCCTCTGCACTTGTTACTGGTGGGCTTGGGTTCTGAGGTTGTATTTTGTTCCTTCTCATCATTTTCTGTATCACTGTCTTCTGACCTTTGTTTTAGATGTTTGTTGTAGTTATAACCTTAGCAGTTACTGAAGTTCAGGTGCAGATTGGGCTTGGGCTAGGATTGGCTCAAGGAGATCCCGGAATGCAGCAGAAATTCCTACTTGGTGGGCGGGGTGGGGGAATTGCTGAGGAGTGGTGGGGGGCTTCCCAAGGGGGAGGAAGAGAGTCTCACTCATTCTGCACCTGGGCTGGGACCAGTAGTAGATCCTGCCAGCGCAGGGTAGCAGGAAGCTCTCCCACTCACTCACGGAGCCTGGGCTAGGACTAGGTCTCCATGAGTAGGTCTTCCCTGGAACTTTTTAATTCACTGCACATATAATTTCTTGTATACGAAAAATAATGCTTAAGTGATGGTCTTGTATGACTCTCTTTATATATTTTTAAAATAAGCATATTAGGCTTACATCTTGTAGAAGTTTAAGAAGTTTATATTGTCACTTGCAAAAATATGATTATTTGAAATGAATTGTTTACCCACACAATTTTTATGTCAGGACATTAATCCCCATATGAATATATTTGTAAACAGAGCCATTACAATTTTAAGATTAAAAGTGACATAAATGGCTGGAGTCTCAATTCCATGTTGGTGGGGACTTTCAAAAGCAGAAGAGATTAAAAAAAAAAAAAAAACAGGCCTGGGAGATGGCTCAGTGGAATAAGCTCTTCCCTGGCAAGCACAAGCACCTGAGTTCAATCACTGGTTACACACACACAAAAAAAAAAAAAAAAGAAAGAAAGAAAGAAAAGAAAAAGAAAGAAAAAAAGTGGAAGAGATCTGCCATTTCAGATATAAACAGCAAAGTGTCCATATGAAGTCACAGAACATTGCTCTCTAAATTTAGATTTTCCAAAGTCAATCCTTTGATGTTGACAAAGTCAGTCTCTGATGCAATAAAACATCAAGATAACCTCGAATACAATGTACATTTATACTCATATATTTACATTTCTTATTTTGTCATGTTCATGAGAAAGATTTAGACAAACGCACCGGTGGATCCTTGACTAGAGCAGTGGCTGTAACGTTCTTGATGTTGTATTCTAGAACTTGGAGGTGATAAACATCTACTGTTAAAACTTCCTACTCTGTGGTCTTCTTGTGGAGATCTAAATTTGATATAACTCGCATCAAAAAAACACAGTGAGAGCATATTTTCATGATGAATATATGCAGCTGTATTAAATTCAGAAAATAAATACAAAATGGGTAAAAATAGGTGCCAAAGATTAGAGTTAAGAATAGCTGGGCACAGGAACACATGCCTGGAATCCCAGCACTCAGGAGGCTGAATCAGAAGGAATGCTGTGAATTGGAGTCCAACCTGAGCTAAAGAGCAAGCTCAAGACAACCTGAACTGCATGAAATGTACTTATCTCAAAAACAAACTGAAAAATAAATAAATAGATGAAATAAAATATCAAGGTAATCTAGGATACAATGTGCATATATACTCACATTTTTAAATTTCATATTTTGTCATGTTTTGTGAGAAAGATTCAGGAAAATACACTGGTGGATCCCTGAATAGAACAGTGGCTGTCACACACGAGTGCAGTGGTAGTGTCACATGTACCTTCCACACATTCTATGGATTAGCCTAAAGTGTTGAAGTTGGAGAAAGAAAGAAGACCTCAGGCCAGAAAATCCACAAAGGAAAGTGAAAGATTTCCTTAACCAAGAGAAAGAAATGAGTTTAGAAATGTGCTATGAGCTTCATGATTTTACTATTTAATGCAGTGGAAGTAAACAGGTTCAGAACAGAAATGCCAAAGATCATAACCACCTCCAAGCATCTCTACAAGTTTTTGTGCTAGAAGGGGGTCGAGAATGATAGAAATTCAGAGCTGCTGACTGTTAAGTGCTAAGTTGAGAACATTCTTGAGAGTTAGCTCTAAACAGACAAAATGATATAAAGGAGTTTTGCACTAATTCTGGAAATATATAAGCAGGCAACAGTTCTTGTTGCAGTGCACTGGTGACCCTTGGCCTTATCCTTAATGTACACATGCACATATAGGCAAACTCATGAGCATATGCCCCAAACGAATCAATATTTCTAGGACAGAGGTGCTGAAAACACCTAAGACATATCCATCATCGGTAACACCAGGAATGAACTACAATATGGCTATTTACATTGATGGAGTATAAAATTAGTGAGACAATCAAACAAATCCAAGCCTTATTCTCTCCCACTAAATTTTCCAGAACAAAACTGTAGCACTACAGAAGGAGGCAATCTTCAATGTTCCGAGAGCGAGGCTTTTGGAGACAGCTTCAAATGCTCAAAGGTCTTTATGCAAGCCTATGAGCAGAGAAATGTTATGCATAATTTCAGGCCTTAGTGAGAGGTAGCGCTAAACCTTGAACCTAATTTTCCCCAATGCTTGGACAGAATATAGTCCAAAAGCAGAAAAAGCACATTGTCCTGTGACCACAGGTTGCAAGCGTTATGGAAAATTTTAGAACAACTTTACCAAATTTCAAACAAGTGGAGAGAACAGGCAACTCCAAAGTTAACTTCAATCATCTCAGTTTGAATTCATAGGATGGCTTTTAGATCAACAAATGTACTGGAATAATTTTTTCACATTGATTTGCAAAGATTTATAAAATGTTTCTCTTTACTCTTTGCCAATCTGGAAATTACATGTCTGCATGTTGGTAGAAAGAGGTATTTTAAGTAGACTTTAGGTTTCAAAAGTACCCTGAAAAACTCATGCAAAAAAGATGTATAGTAAAAACAAGGTGGAAAACAAAGGTAGGGAAAACATGTAAAATCTTTGTGGGAAAGGAAAAATTGTGTGCACTTTAATAACGGAAACTAGGTTGAGAAGATATCTTGGAGGTCTAAATGCCTGACTGTGAAGTGAAAGGGTTGAAGTTTGATCCCCAGTATAGACCAGTACTGCATGCTGTGCTGGTCCCAGGACCACAGGTACACCTTGCTGGCCGCTGAAGCCAGGCATTGTGGTGCATGCCTATAATCCCAGCACTAGGGAAGCTGAGACAAGAGGATCACTACAAGTCTTAGCTGCATAGCAAGACCCTATTACCAAATAATAAATAAATGAATAAATGGAAACCAAAGAGATTCCTCCCTATGAAACTATTCCTTTTATTCACTTACATTTATAAGAAGCATGTGGGGCAATCTGAGGCATACACTGGCAGGATTGGTATTCTAGTAGAGAAATGAATCATGCCACACATTTCAAAAATTGAAAGCCCTCCAAGAAGCTCCAAAATGTAGTCATCTCTGAACTGTTGTGAAATATTTGCCGCTGCTCTTTGGAAAAAACTGAACTATACTGCTCTATGGAGAGCACATGGGACCATGTAGCTTAAATTCTGGAATGATTTTATAGTTTCCACAGCTCAGAAGAAAAGAAAGGCTATTTGGCTCAGTTTGGCTAATTACTGTTTAAATATTATATGTCCCTTCTGGCATAAGGTCAAGTCTAATTGTGGTCCTGATAGTCCTATTGTCACTCTACAATGAAATTATCGTATCCTAAAAGAGACTGCTTCTTCAGATAAGGTCCAGAGTGAAGGACTACTGAGCAGAGTTAAACTACAGGCAACCCACAATGAACCACAGCATAAATAAAAACAGAAAATATTGTGAAGCTGTAAGCTCTTGAGATTGATTATTACTGCAACAAATTTAGTGTGTATCATGGTTACAAAGAATAATAACAGAGAAGGTGGTAGAAAGGTATAAAAATTTACTTTGATTTAAATATTCTATTTTATATATGCTAACATATTTAAGTGTATTTTATACTTAATATTCTTTTATTAGGAACTTGTTAGGTCATTTTGATAAACAATTAGTACTAGACAAGAGTTATGCCAGTCAAACATTTATAAACAACTTATCAGTGGTTCATTAATGTAACACAGTCCAGTCTGTGGTTCATGTATCATTCAAACAGAACTGTCTACTATTAGGAAGTTCCAAAGGAATCTCTTCATAAATAAAGTGTGTTGTGAATTATTGTCAAGCCAATTGATTTTAAAATTTATTTCAGGAAAAAGCTATTTACTAATAAGGATAAAATTTTTAAAATTTTATTTCATAAGTCAACAATTTCTACTTTAGGAAACAGTTTAAGCAGTAGGAATATTAATCTTTTTAATTTTTAGTACAGGGTCTATGGGTACAGGGCCTACAGGATTTCACTACGTAGATAGGACTCAAAGGGATTCTTCTGTCTTCAGTCTCCCAAGTGCTGGGATTAGAGTTGTGTGCCGTTATGTCCAGTCTCAACCACCACCTAAGAGCGCCCCAGGGTCGGGGCTGGGGGATCAAACCCTGGATGCTGCGCTCTGCCTAAGTCGACGTTGTAGTCTGCTGGGCGACTTGGCCAGCCCCATGAATAAATTTTTATGTATAGTCATTACTAAGAATATTGAAAGAATAACTTAAATATCTTATAGTAGATAATGTACTATATAAATCCTATTAAACTTTAAAGAAGCCAGTACATATCATGTCATAAAAGAACACTTCATTGCACAGGAATTTTTACAAATATATTAAAAATATTCTAACATAAAATCATACTGCTAAACAACAGATATGCTGTGGTTCAATGTTATTTAAAAATGTGAATGTGTAAAGTCTGGTGATATACAAGAGATAGCTTTCTTTTAATCTTTGTAGTTAAATATATTTTTAAATTGCCTGCTATGATTTTGTACAAATAATGTCGTATGATTGATAATAAAGTTAAAAAAGCAAATGAATGACATGATAGCCTTCTTTTAATATTATATATATATTTTTTACAAAAGTATGCAAAACTATTAATATTCATTTACTTTTTGAAAATATTGTTGGGAGGCAAATGAGAAAACAATTTTTGCTATTTATGCTTCATAACTGTTTAATCACAAGCTTTTAATAATAAGCTTATAATACTTATAATTTTTAAAGTTTCACAACTCCTGCATATATGTCTGTGTGTATATGTGTATACATGCATATATGTATATGTGGATGCATGTATGTATTTATGCATGTATATATTGTGTATGCTTGTGTATATGCATGTGTATGTATATATGTACATATGTATGTGCATATGTATGTATGTATATGTGTATGTGTATATATGCATATATATTTATGCATGCATGCATATATGTATGAGTGTATATATATTTTAAGACAGTGTCTTGCTATGTAGTTCAGGCTGTCCTTGAATTTACAGTGATCCCCTGTTACAGAGTCCTGAGTGCTGAAATGACAAGCATGCACCACCAGGCCTGGCACTATTCCGGTTTTCAAACACAATCATACATGAACATACTCAGGAACATGACGAATGTCCCTGTATACTAATTTTGAGCCTTGTCCATGAGAGACAACTGATTTTTTTTACATTTATATTGATGACATCACTGAATAGAACAAACATGTGATCACATAATCTAAGAACCTTCCAGATGGAATAAGGCTAAAATCAAGGCTGATTTCTCAAGCACAACGATTCTTACCTTGCTGTGAGATCATTCTCAGGTACCGACCTATTTATTTCCAAAAAGAGAATCTACTTTTGTATGCACTTTTCCCAGCCTTAGGTCCAGTACTAAGCCTTGATCACAAAAAAAAAAAAAAAAAAAAAAAAAAAAATCACTCCAGGAAAACAAAATCTAAAGAATTCTATTTTAAGAGTGAATGATGCTGAGTTTGAGCAAAAACAAATTTATTGAGAATTAGGAAAGATACAGGAAGCTCACTTGATAACTCTGGGGTAATTTTTGAATGGATCAAGGTTCACTCTCCGCCTCCTTCAGGTGCATACATTACACACTTCCCCTCTCCAAATTTAGAAAAGTAAAGCTTGTGTTCAGTCGACACAAATAACTGAATATAATCAAATGATTTACCCAAGAAAAACATGTATTTCCATTTCATTATTACAGCATAAGTTATATAAACATATATATGAATGTACAATGCACATAAATTTCAGAAAGAAGGATAACCATATCATATTACCCTCTTTTCTTAATGTGCAAATGTGCATATTCATTTTTCACTTGGTTTTATAATCCAAAAGAACGTGTTCTTTTCAGAATGCAGTATGATCCACAGCTATTTATGGCTCTACAAGTTTCATAATGTATCCTAATAAAACTATTATAGCAGGAAAAGAGAATTAACAAGGATAAGGATAATTGAATCATAATGCATACAGTCTATGAAGTTAAAAATGTTTTTAATCATAAATGTAGCAATGACTTAAAGGGATATAATTCCTAGAAATTCTGAGTAGCTGCAGGCCTAAGGGTAACAATTCATTTTGAAACTAAATTTCCCCATGATATTGGTGATTATAAAACTAAACACATTAAAAATGTAACAACTAATTCCTGATAGGACACATGATTGTCAACATTGTAAACCAGCATGAGCTAGATGTCTTCATAGCCACGCACTGTCTGCACTATGTTACTCTACAGTTTATCATGGAGAACTAATTAAAATGTGGAAATAAGACATTTACAGACCTATCTAAAAGAGTAGGAATTTGGATGCAAGATAAACATAAAAAAAAATGAAGCCACTATAAAAATATAATTATCTCATCTCAAATACAGACTATAAACATTAGAAATAGAAAGATTAGTAGAATTGAAAAATAAGTATTGTCCAGCCCTATATTGTTATATCTACCACTGTTGACCAGCCAAACCTATAGGATATACAATATGAGATGAATAAATATATGTAAAAATGTCTGTTTTGTTTTAGTAGAGCATAAAACAGCCATACATGTGGATGTAGATGAAAAGGAAAAGAGACTTCAGTGGAATTCTATAGATTTGCATTAATGGGAAGCAAAGTTTCTGAATGATACACTTTCCTTTCAGGAAACTACTTAGTGTTTTACTTCTGTAATATATAAAGCTATAGTTAAAGGCGTATAAGAGCTACTTTCAGGTTTGTATGTTCAGAATGACAAATCAAAGAAAAAAAGATGGTTAAGTGTGTAATCTTCACTCTAGACCTTCCTTCTCCATTTCTTCCTTCTCCACATATCTTATATCCATCTCGCTAATGTTTATGAAAAGTGAAATCTTACATATAATCTATTAAAAATAAAAACAATCTGCTCCGTGCCTCAGTGTGAGGGGACAAGATCACCTGGCAGAACCATGGACCTATACTCAGATCTTTCCTGTTTTTGATGAAGTCCTGGTGATAATGCTGTGTTTCTGTATTTTACACACATGCTACCTCTGGTGACAAATTATGCTGTCTTTTCTTTTTTCTTGAAGGCCCCTAGTGAGAACTAGGACCAAATCCAACAGAACTTCTTTCACTTTGGGAGCTTTGCCAAGTAATTAAGATATATATTTTTTAGCATGTCTTTTTTTTTCTTCTTAAACCCTTTCAAAATATAGTCATATTTTTACTGCATATTTGTTCATTTCTAGAAGAAGAATTGCTCAAAATTTTAAGATAAAAAGGCTATCATACTCTCTTCTCTCTGTCTCTCTCTGTCT
>NW_004524594.1:6691541-6700290 GCF_000260255.1 Octodon degus | reverse complement strand
CTCTGTTTTCCCTCCCTTCTTTCTTCCATCCCTCTCTCTCTTCCTTTTGATGCTGTGTCTCACTAACTCATCATGTTACCCAGGCTAATTTTAATCTTGAAATCCTCATAAAGGAGTCATGTGATCAATTATAATTAGAGAGCCACACAATAATTTTTTTAAATTTAATTTATAAGTGTTGTTTGGGTCTTTTTTTTTTTTTTCAGAACTGAGGATTGAACTCAGGCCCTTGCACATGCCAGGCAAGTGCTTATTCTACTGAGCCATTTCCCCTGCCTCTGTAAGTTTTGTTTGGTTATGAATTCAAAATTAAAATGCAGTAGAAACCATTTTCTTTATTGGAACACTTCTTATGTACATAATGATTGCATAGAGAATTTGTATCTATACATATTAAAGAGTCTGGCCTCTAGGTGCATCTATGTAGGTAGAAGTGTCTCAAACTCATCCTTCTTTATAGCAGAGCAGTGCCCCACTGTATTGAAAATATCACATCTCAACTGATGGGCATTTGGGTTGTTTCCAAGGTTCAGATACCACAAACTACACTGTTTTAAAGATGGATGTGTGTATATTGCTTTGGTTTGATGTTTTTAACTCATTTAGGAAAACACCAAGGATGGAAATACCTGGGTCAAATGGAACCTCCAGTTCTACTTTTGGAGCATTCTCCACACTGATTTCCACAGTGAGAGCAGCAAGGTTCAACCTCCTTTGAAGAGCAGAGAAGGCTTCCTTTTTCCCTACAGCCTCTCATTTGTTATTGCTTGATTTAATGATGGTAGTCCTTTATTCTGGTATGAGATGTAATTTCAGTGTTGTGTTAATTTGTATCTCTCACATGACCACTGAGGTTGGATATGTTTTCTATGTTTACTTGCTGTTTCTACTTCTTCACCTGAGAAGTGTCTATTTCAGATGCCCTTTTTAAAAATTGGGTCTTTAGATTTGGAAAGTCTGACGTTTTTAGCTCTTTACATTTTCTATTTTTATTGATTTTATTGATAAACAAATAGCAATGAGACAAATTCAAAACAAGTTAGTAGGACAGTTACAATAATTAATACATTCCATATTGTTGTCTTCATAGTAGTTATTCATAGTACAAGATGCACACATGATATCCTGTCCAAACATTATTAGTACAAATGTTTCTTCTCAATGAATTAAGAGAAAGTAGCTGCATATCTATCCTACTTTGCATATACAGATGCAAAATGGTGCTTCATTCATATCCCCTTTTTTGTTTAGTTTTGTCAGACATGGGTATTCCATTGCCATTTAAATATTGTAGGTGCGTGAATTCAGCAAAATAATCCAGTATATTCCAGTAGTCTACAATAGTAGTGGGTTTTCCATAGGACTGGCAGTGTCAGAAGTTGTTAACTTGAACGTTTTATAGCTCAGCATATTAATATGGCTTTACTCTTCATACCTTGTTTTTATGCTTTTCTGCTGGATGGTTAACCAAGAAAGCAAGACCTATATAGTAAGAAATGTAACTTCTGTATCTGACAAGGTTGGTCAGTCAAATCCTCTCAGGATTTACCCTGAAACCCTGTACCACAGTTTGTAGATCCTTTGTCATGTCAGCCACATAGATGAGTCATGGCCATTGCTTGACCTATTTGCTTTCTGTAAAAGCCTGAGACAATGTTTTCTCTCCATGTGACTCTCCTTAGGCACACTCTACATTGTCGATCACTTTCCTCTGTGGCCCCATAATCTCCTTGATCAAAAAATTGGCACACCACTGAGTTACATTACAGGTTCTCTTATGTCCTGAGTCCTCACTGACCTTGAATGTCTAGGGACAAAGTGTTGGCTGTCCTTACAGCCTTTATTTCTACTAATTTTTGGTCCACAAACTTAAGTTGCTATCCCTCCAAAAGAGAAGCTTAATGACATTATTACCCAATGATATAGGCATTTTAGCATAACCTCACTATCTGTCTGAATATCAAATATATTAGACATAACATTGGACAGGTATTTTCCATCAGGTATTTATATGTTAAACTTTTAATCCCTCAGAATGTGAAGAAAAAAAAATTTTTAAGTAGGAATAAACAATTACATATTTTTACACAGAAATTAAGAAATCTAACCATGTACAGTATTGTAGCAGGAGAGTCCTGTGACATTATTTTTTCCTTATTTCTTGTTTTCATTTGTTACCCTTTTTTCACAAATATTTACTTGAAAGTATAGCAGTAATTGATATGACATGGCAAGCAGTACATATTTAGAAGACCAGAGAGACAGGCATTCCAAGCATGACCCTATCATTGCAAATTGCCACCTTCACTGCAATTGTTTAGTGCACAGGTATCAACATATATAGTTAGTCAGGGTGAGAATCCTACCAATTAACTGCTAGCTTCAAAAACTTGCTGAAGATTCTCAGGATTATTGCCTTAACCATCTTGTGCACATAAATGTATGGTTTTGCCCCATCATATTTCCTAGATTTTCTCCTTGCCCTCTCTTCATTGTTTAGTCAAGTTCTTGCTTTCCTTTTAATTGTGCTATATTGTTCTATTTGTTTTATCTTTTGAGTTCTTACTCTAGGAAACTATATGATATTTACACATGTGGGTCTGGTTTATTTCACTTATGAGTATATGTTCAAGTGGCATCCATTAAATATAAAGGCTTCGAGTTTATCATTCTTTATAACTGAGTAATACTCAATTGTATAAAAATACCACATCTTTTCATCCAGTTCTCAGGTGATAGGCATTTTGGCTGTTTCCCAGATTTGGCTATCACAAATTGTGCTGCTAAACATAGGTGCACATATATCACCATGATATGATGTTTTCAGTTCCTCCAGGAAAATTCCCAGTAGGGAGATAGCTGGTTTGAATGTGATTTCCAGTCCTAGTTTTTTAGGGAGTCTCCACACTGATTTCCATAGTGGTTGCACAAGTCTGCATTCCCACCAGCAGTGGAGTAGGGTTCCTTTTTCCCCAGAGCCCCTCCAACATTTGTTGTTGGTTGATTTCTTTATGATAGCCATTCCTTTTGGGGTGAGATGGTATCTCAGTGTTGTTTTAATTTGCATTTTACGATGGTTAGTGATGTAGAGCATTTTTTCATATATTTATTCACTTCTATAATTTCTTCCTCTGAGAAGTGTGTGTTCAACTTGGTTGACCATTTCTGGACTGGGTCTTTAAATTTGGGGGCCCTAATGTTCTTTAGGTCTTTATAAGTTCTAGAGAGTACTTTTTTCTAGGAAATAGCTGATAAAATTTTTTTCAAACTGGGTTTTCTCTTTACTCTGTTGACAGTTTTTCTTGCTGTGCAAAAGAAAAGCTTTTTAGTAAGAGGAGATCTCCATTGTTGATTTTTTGAGATTGTTCCCGTGTGACTGGGTATTTGTTCACAAAGTCTTTGCCTATGCCAATATCTCAACGTCTTCGGTCTCTTATGTCTTACGTATACCTATTAACTCTTCCATCAGATGTAGTGTTTAATATTTAAATCTTTGATGTACTTTGATTTTAGTTTAGTGCATGATGAAAGATGAGTCCAGTTTTAGTCTTTGACATGTGCAAAATCAGTTTTTCCAGCACCATTTACGAAAGAGCCTGTTCCTTCCGGTGAAGTTGTTTGGCACCTTTGCTAAAGATAAGGTGGCTGAATATGTCTGGAGTTGTTTCTACATCTGTTAATTTGTTCCACTGACCTTCTGGTCTTTTCTGTTTTGGCAGTACCATGCTGATTTCATGACGATAACTTTGTATCCTAGGTTTCCTTTGGTTCCAAATGAATTTTAGAATTGTTTTCTCTAATTCTATAGAATGTAGTGTTGGAATTTTGATGGGGATTACGTTAAACTGGTATCATAACTTTAGAATTATGTCCATTTTCAATATATTTTTTCTTCCTACTTAAAAGCAAGGGATATAGCTCCATTGATATCGCCTTCAATCTCCTATTTCTGAGTACTGTAGATTTTACTGTAGAGTTCTTTTACTTCCTTCTGAAGATTGAGTCCTAGCTATTTACTGTTTTGGAATGCTACTGTTAAATGTATCTCTATCAGTGAGTTTGTTATTTATGTACAGGAAGCTTATTGATTTTTTGTGTTGGCTTTTTATCTAGCTATGCAACTGAATTTGTTTATTAAATCTTAAAGTCCTTTGATAAAGTTTCTGGAACTTATTAGAGAATTAGATCATCTGAAAATAATGATCTTTCTTCTTCTTCCTTTCCTATCTTTATTCCTTTCATTTCTTACTCTTGTCTAACTGCTCTCACCAATTTTTCCAGAACTATGTTAAATAGAAGTGGAGATGGTGGACACCCTTGCCTTGTTCCTGAATTTAAAGTAAGTGTTTTCAGTTTTTGATCATTTGGTCTGATATTGATGGCTGATTTTTCATGCATTGCTTTTATCAGAATGTGATAATGACTTTCTATTCCAATTTTCAAAAGGTATTTTTATCCTTGGCTCTGTTATATTACATATTATGTTAATTGATTTGCATTATTGAACCATTCCTGCATCGCTGAGTTGAATCCTACTTGTCATGGTGTGTAACCCTTCTGATGAGTTGATGCATTCTCTTTACTAATATCTTACTGAGGACTTCTTTTTAAATATTAGGACCATTGGCCTATAGTTCTTTTGTAGTTAGGACTTTCTCTGGTTTTGGTATCAGAGTGAATGCTTCCAGGAGTGAATTGAATTTACCTTTCAATTTCTTTAAAGAGTTTGAGAAATAGCAATATTGAATCTTTAAATTATTCTTATAGAATTCAGTTGTGAATCTGGAGGGGTATGGTTTGTCTTTTTGGGATTTTAATTGCATCTTTAATTTCATTGACTTACATTAATTTATGTAGAATGTTTGCCTTGTCTTGATTCAGTTCTGGTAATTCATAAGTATCTATGAATCTGTCCATTTCTTCTGTTTTTTAAAATCTTTTCAGAACACAGGTTCTCAAAGTAGATATAAAGTATGTTCTAGATTTCTAGAGAATATATTGTGATTTCACACATAAAGTACTCCTAAATCCCTTAACCTAATAGGACCATTGGATCAGCTGGGGCTCAAAATTGTTTGTGAATAGTACACAATGTAGTACCCCTTATATTTACCTCTGTGCTCTTATGTGCAGTTATTACTTTTGCTCACTGAGTAGAAACATATCCAGGCCAGGTGCTGGCTTTCTTGTGGTATTGTTTCTCAAACCTATCCTATCACAATGTTTAATTAAATATTACCTAAACTGATGAAATGAGTATGAAAACAACCACAGAGAGCCTATTAATATAAAAGTCAAGTTGAATGCTTTGTTAAGATTTGGTATTAGTGAGTAAAAGGTATGTTGTCAAATTGATGTGGGTGAGAAATCAAAAAGTAGGGAGAAAAGCTTAAAACATAAATCAGTTTTGCATCTAAACACTTTTCTGATTTTTTGATACATTGCCTTAAAAGTGCAAGCTATACTGGGAAGACACTTTAAAAGGAATTAAATATTACCTTGTGCCAATGGCTTACAAGCACAATGACTCAGAACCCTAATTTGGTGTAAGCAAATCTCAAGAAAAAGCATGACCTTGTAACTTAAGACTGGTGAAGGGTTGCCATAGGTTACACATTGAGTCATTTGCTTATAATTCTCCTTTTAAAGTTAAAAAAAAAAGACCAATGTTTTAATTGACCAAAACGTCTCCCAAGTTTATCAGAGGTGTAAACACATCTCTTCATGGATAGTTTAGTTTTTATTCTGATTTTATTATTTGAAACTAAGAGCGAATTTGACAAATGAGAAAAAAATAAACATTGGTGCTCCTCAATCAGGGGCATTGGTTACTGACGTCTCGACACTTTGGGTTTCATGGTGTAATCTCTGCTGTTTACCTCCATATTTTTATACTATATCTCTTTGCTTATTTGTTGACATTTATTTTGTTTGTATTCTTGAAGAGTAAGTTATAAGCATAATGCCTCTTGATTCCTCAGAATTTAATAATTTTTCCTTCTACCCAAACTATAATATAACATGCAGTTCACAGTTTCATTTAAGAAAATACACTTAAATTCTAACAGAACTAGTTTCGATGAGGTGCAGCAGCTGAGGGATTGGTGGACACAGAATTTGGGAATAAATAAGCATTGTTTTTCTTCTTAGAACTAAACTTTGTTTATGAACGGTTTGCTTACCCCTATGTCTCCAAGAATTTTTCCTACTTTCTCTTCCAGGAGATTTAGTGTTTTTGTTTTAATATTTATATCTTTAATCCATTTTGACTTTAACTTATTGCATGGTGGTAGACCTGGGTCAAGTTTTAGTTTTTGGCATGTAGAGAGCCAGTTTTTCCAGCACAATTTTTTAAAGAGGCTATCTTTCTTCCAGTGAGTATGCTTGGCACCTTTGTCAAAGATAAGGTGGCTGAGTGTGTTTGTACTGGCTTCTGCATCTTCTAATCTATTCTATTGATCCTTTTGTATCTGTATATACAAAAAAGTTAGAATAGATACAAAGCCACTTTTCTTAATTCAATGAAAAGAAAAAATATATAATAATAGTGTTTGGACAGGATATCATGTGTGCATCTTGTACTTTGAATAACTACTATGAAGACAACAACATGCAATGTATTAATTATTGTAAGTGTCCTACTAACCTGTTTTGAAACTGTCTCATTGTTATTTGCTTCTCCATAAAATTAATAAAAAATTAAACTTTGCAGCAAATACAATTTCCTACAGTCTGTAACATAAATAGGGCACTAAGTACTATAGATAAATGTCTAAGAGGAAAAGTAGACTAGGTTACAGACTGATTGAAACTATTAATGTATCCTGAGACGTGAATGAGCTACTCTGAAGTGAAGAAGAATCTCCCCAGCTATTGGGCAGGCACCACCGGGACAGACAGGAGGAACCTTCAGTAGTGCTATGTAACCCTTGTCTAATTAGGTAGCAATTTCTCAGTAGGGCTACCATTTCTCTGGCATTTTAGTTTGCGTTCTATAATAGGAAGAGTTAAATAAAGTCAGGAAGTATTTGGATCGAATATCAAAAGCTGTGTCATTTAAAATTTAATTTACATCAAAAAGATAAAGATTGATACAATCTTCTGATAAGTTGTTTATGAAAGGGACAAAATCACCAAAACAGATGGCCACTGCATTGCTAAATGAGTTAAAATTCCTACTGAACTTTTAAAATGCATTGATTTCATTATTAATTTTGATATAATGTCACCTTCTCTGCTAGACATTTCTTCACAGTTCTCTATTATTTCATTAATCATGTGGTATGCAGAATCGAAGATTCTAGAATTCCATCAATTGCATTTATTCTACATCTAAAACCTACCATTTGACTTATGACCTAAAATATAATGTTATTTTTTTCTTTTGATGAAGTGAGGCCAATTCACATTATCCCCAAACATCTCCTATTTCTCCTGAACCAGATGATCAAACCTCCTTAATCCCAGCTTTAAAAAAGTTCTTAAGGCTGGCCAAAGAGCTCAGCAGATTAAAGCATCTGCTTAGGCAGATGCAGGGGCCAGGGTTTTGATGCCTGGGCCTGCAGTGCTGTCGCTGCCCCCGGGGCGCACTGAGACAGCCATTGAGACTGGGCATGATGGCTCAAGCCTGTAATCCCAGCACTTGGGAGGCTGTAAACAGGAGGATCACTATGAATGTGATCTATCCAGTGAGACTAAGTGTACCCTGTACACTCTGTCCAAAAGTTAAATAAATAAATAAATAAATAATTTCTTCTTCCTTATTAGCTATGACAGCCATGCCAATTTGCAAGACAATCTGACAATTTTTGGTATTAATACAGATTCTAAAATGATACTG
Source organism: Octodon degus (assembly GCF_000260255.1). NCBI lineage: Eukaryota > Metazoa > Chordata > Mammalia > Rodentia > Octodontidae > Octodon > Octodon degus. The sequence continues at coordinate 6,692,450 of NW_004524594.1, read as the reverse complement.
ATTAAAATACTGCTCAATTAGGTTACTAAATGTTAGGGCAAATCTTTATGTTTTATTCTTAATGTAATTATCTCATTTGTTTCACTTTCAAAACTTTCATAAAACTGGGGATATTTGCTTTTCATAGATTAGAGTAAACTTCATTTTTTCTGCAGTTCTTAAGTGCTTTGCTACTCTTTGAAGCACTCAAGAATTTTACTTCGTGTGCAGCCGTTATGAATTTCTAAGCTCCTTGAGGACAGAAGTCTAAGATTATCTTTGTCTCTTCAAAACTACTTAGCATGTTCTTAAACAGATTTAATGCTGGAAAACAAAAGAAGCAAAATATTTTAGTGATGAATGGAGACCTCAGGGAATTTCCCTCTATTTACTATCTACTATCTCAGGAAACTTCTTTAAGAGGATCTTTGGAAATACAGATTGGTAGAATGAATTAGTCACTCCTTCATTCAAAGAAATACACACCTGGTCTATGCTATGTGCATGTGCTATACTCATCAGAGAGTATAAGGCAGTGAATGTGTCAGACTCAGTCCATGAACACTTGTAGGATGCATTCTAAAGGTAAGAGGTGATGACATATAAAACATAAGGGACACTACAGGGTGTTCATGCAGTCTGCAGAGAAATCCTTTCACCCTGGTTTGGTAGACATGAACAAAGTTGCCAGAAAACATAATGCCTGGAAGCACAGCCAAAAGCCCTCTTGGTTTGCTCTATTTGGCTTTTCTTATGTAAGACATTGCAGGAGCTTAAGCAGCTCAATTATCTGGTACCAACTGATGTTTTCTTACAAATTAAGAAGTCATGCCAATGGGGCTGGAGAGATGGCTCAGTGGTCTAAAGCACCTACTTAGAACAAGCTTGGCAAGGCATCAGGCACCGCGGTTCAATCCCCCAGCACCACAT
>NW_004524594.1:6689211-6691441 GCF_000260255.1 Octodon degus | reverse complement strand
GCCAGCCCCGCCCCCTGGTGGGCTGAGCTGGCCACACACACACCACTCTCTCTCTCTCTCTCTCTCTCTCTCTCTCTCTCTCTCTCTCTCTCTCTCTCTAATAAAAAAAAAAAGTCATGCCAAAAGAAACATTTTTTTATAATTAAAAAATTAAATACTCAAAAAAGATATATCCCTGTCTTCCATCTACCTCACTAAGATATATTTCAGTCTGTAGGCTGTTCATAATTGTACTTTGTCCTTTGGCCTCATTTATCAGATGAAAGACAAATATACTTCTCTCCCAGTGTGACGTTTAAACAAATTCAGTGAGAACCAATCAAACAACTGACAGGGGGGAAGCTGCTTTGCTGAAGGGGAATAAACTGAAAGAAAGCCCTAGAGAGTAACTCACTTTTTCAAAATGAAAGCACTCTTGAGAGAAGAAGATGACATAGTTTTGTATATTTGATAAAGATTTTATCAACAAAAGTTCATCCTTCCACTTTAATCTTTTACCATAACCTGTTTAACAACCGTGGCACGTCAGGCACTTCATAGAAAATGCTTTCTTGTCTTCTTCTATAGTGGAAGAAGCCAGACACCAAGGAACCTCCTCCTGCCTGGCATCTCTGGTGAATGGAGCAAGTCATTAAAGAGGAATTTGAATCGAGCAGCCTTCCATGGGGTTTTCTGTCAAGACTTCTAAATAGACAGCCAATGAATAGACCCTTCCTGACAAACACAGCCTTGTTGCATGTGGCCTGAGCAAACAGACATCATTGTGGGGACAGGTGGAAAAGAAATATGAATGGACAGAGCAGTGCCCTGCTGTGGGGAACTTTATCACCAAGTGACTTTGTGCTGGGGCTGGATGTCTGGGCGAGCAGCCACCCGCTCACAAACCCTCATCTTTTCCCAGGCTCATCTTGAAGATCAGCAACAATAGGAAACACAACCTGAAACCCCTCTGAATGGAAATGGATTCTCCTCTCCCATCTTCTTCCTTTTATTATCAAAAGTCCCATTTTAGAAATTCACCCATTGCATCCTTCAGTGGATCAAAAATTTGAAAGCCTGAACATTTCCTTCTACAGAGTATACTTTGGGGATGATTTCTATAACCAGAAGGGGAGCTAAGGTAGTGTGGGTTTGCCTAAGAGACACAGAGAGTTTTGAATTTCTACTGCCCACCTTCAGACCCAGCCCTGCCTATAAATCTTGTGCAGTCCTCAGGACCTGTAGGGGACTGATGTGCTTTGTCAGTTGTCACTGCTGGGAGATATGGAAGGAGTAAAGAGGGAAATTCCTACAACTCTGACCTTGAATAAAAAGTATTAGAAAAGATCAGGCTCAGGAGAAAGAAGTAAGGGAATTAAACTTTCCTTCTACCACCAAAGCCAGGTCATAGTCTCCACACATGTACATCCTTCTAATCACAGAAGTTATTTCTAAAGGCTAAAACTAGGACAAAACTTCTTTTTCCCTCTGGAGCAAAAGGGGTATATTTTGAGGACTTTTAAATAATTGCTGATTTTTAATAAGTAATTTGTGATAATGCTTTTAGTTATTTTGACAGCTTACCTTAAAGTAAATCTCCAGGCTCTCTTAATTAATTAATTTATTTTTAATTTTAAAGCAGGCTCTCATCTTATCGCTCAGGCAGAATTTGATCTTGTGACCCTCCTGGCTGAGCTTCTCAAAGGGCTGGAAAGACATACATGTGCTACAGTGCCCACCTCAGGGATAAAATTTTTTAAATGGCATGAGAATGAAAAAGAAAGTGAGAAATTGGCCACTTAATGTTGCAGGCCTTCTAAGCAGCACATTGTCAGCACAGTGGCATCATCCTGTGCCAGGAGTTCCTGGGGAGCCCAGGTGGGGTCTACTACCAAGGTCATGCTGATAGGTCTGTCTTACTGGAGGGAGAGCAGGGCAGCAGAAGCCTATTCATGCTCAACCAAACAAAGCAGAAATGCATTCCAAAAGAAACAGAGATCAGGCACAACTGATCTGGACCAGCATTGAAACCACCAGTGTTCAAAGAACTAATATTCTGTGGTTAACATGGTTACTTAGATTTATATTCCAGCTCACTTACCCTATGTGTGCTTATGTTTTGTAAAGACCAAATGTCTGTTAAAAGACACAAAGTCTGGGGCTGGAGAGATGGCTCAGTGGTCTAAGGCACCTACTTAGAACAAGCTTGGCAAAGCATCAGGGACCACGGTTCAATCCCCCAGCACCACAT
>NW_004524594.1:6686428-6689106 GCF_000260255.1 Octodon degus | reverse complement strand
AAAAAAAAAAAAAAAAAAAAAAAAGACACAAAGCCTTTACAGGAGAGCTGCTTCAGAGACCTTGGGCAAATGCAAAGAGTACAGAACCATTGATGTGTTGTAGCTAGTGCCCTCCAAACTTAACAACCAGGGCTCCAGAGACTCCACACCCTCAGCACTCAGGTGGGCTGGTGGGTACCAGTAATGCCTGATGGAGGAGGTCAAGTCATACCAGTAGCTATAGTGAAGGTGCACTGGGAGATTAAAGCAGCCTGGCATAGCGATGGCAACTGGGTATGAAATGTGAGTCCTTGAAGCTTAAAATTAACTGGAATGGGATTGGTGTCCCCTGAGGGGCAAAGCTCTTTTACCGCCAGGGGGCATGGCAGTGACCATCCTCTACAAGGGCTGAGGAGAGTGAAGGAGAAAGTAGAAGCTCCTTAGCTGCTAGCTGATTTCCCTTTGGAGGACACAGGAGATACTCCCTGAGTGCTTTCAGGAACATCTCACTGAATCCTCCGGGGATGAGAGAACCAGAGAGCCCAGAGTCACTCTTAGACTACTACATTTTACATCTGTCAACCTGTAGATTAAATAAAACTCATGAGCACACTGTACTCATTCTCCCACATGCCTACTGTCAAATCTGCACTGAGGTGCAGTACAAGATGACAGGGTTTCTGTGGCAACTTCATGAAATACATAGAAATGATAAATAAAGGCCAAATATGTTAACTCGCTATTATAATTTTCCACCACAGTGGTGAACAAAAATTTCCTGCATATTCCAAAGCCAAAGTTGTACTCAAAACACAAACCTAGCAAGCTCAGCTATTCTGTTTTCAAAATTTTTATTCAGATATGTTTGTAGCACAGTGGTTACATCTAACTGGCAGAATAGGTATACATGCAATTCAGCCCTTGATTACTTTTGACCTCCTGACTGCCCTGTCCTCTACTGTTGGGAGCTGCTGGAGCTGGAGATCAGAGAAGTGTGTGAGAGCAGGATGAGGCCTCAGTGCGTAAAGCACTCAAGCTACCTCAGTCCTGAGAGAAGCATCCTGCCTGAATAATGTCAGCTATCAGTCACTAGGCAACCGTGTGTCACATGATACTAATTTGCAAAGCTATAAATAAATGCCCCTACTGTTGCCCTGGGGGAAGGTGGTTTGGCAGTCAGGCAACAGGCTACCACCAGACCCAGGTCTTGTCTTCTTGTCTATCTTTTCCTCATTCCTGCTGTCTTTTCTCCCATTTCTCCCTGGGATACACCAAGATGCCAATAGAGTCCTACACTCTATCCTTTCCTCCTTCCCCCAAACCCTCACTATCTACAGTCTCTCTCTGTTTCATAACAGGGCTGTTTTATTGTATTCTTTAATTATTTGTCTCTTTCTGATCATTGTCTAACACTGGTGGGCAACCTAAATTCCTCCTCCTATGTTCAAGGACACTTTGGGGACTTCTGTTTGCCTACCTGCCCTTACACCTTATTTGTTCTTTTGTTTCCAAAACATCTTTCATCCTAACACTTTTCTTTTTCATTTCCTCCAAGTGGAAAGACCCTAAGACTTGAGATGTCCTGATCTTAATTTGAGCTACTCGTATTAGTAAGAAATCTAATGAAAGGCTGTTTTATTTTTAGAAGTGTAATACAGAGAATGAGCAAATCCATCTCTACTTCATATTGGACAGACTACACATTCACCTTTCGATATTGTTATCAAATGAAAAGACGTATCAAAAGTACAACAATAAAATAGCAAATGCTTAGACAAGGTGAATTAAGACTAACATGTGGCCCCTTTCGGGCTCACTTAACACATATGATATAACAGATATCTTAGACTTCCAGCTGTTCTCTTTCTGAAGAGAAGTTAAGTAAGTTCAGAGGATATGTTCAGAAAAGCAGAGTTCCTGGGTTCAAATTTCACTTCCACTATGTATTTGTTATAGAACCTGGATCAAATTCCTTAAGTTCTAAAAGAATCTTTGGGGGCCATAGAGATAGCTTAGCAGTCTAAAGTGCCTGCTTAGGCAAGCTTAGGCAAACACAGGGGCTGCAGTTCCACCCCTGTCACCACAAGACATGCCAGCCCCACCCTCAGGGCATGCTGAGCTGGCCAGGGTCCACTCCTAGTGGCATAGGACTGTAATCCCAGCAATGGGGAGCCTGAAAACAGGAGGATCACTATCAGTTTGAGCTGTGCAGTGAGACCCTGTAACAACCAAATGCATTTTTAAAAAATCATTGGCTCAGTTTCCTTGGCTACTGAATAAATTATTTATAGCACAGGCATCTTAAGGGTATTTTTTTTCTTTTTAATAATTTTATTGAGAAACAAATATCAATGAGAGTTTCACAACCGATTACTGGCACATTTGTAATAATTAATATATTGCATATTATTGTCTTATTGGTTATTCATTGTATAAGATGCACACAGGATATCCTGTCTCAAACACTATTATAACAAACCTCTCTATTCATTGAATTAAAAGAATGGAGCTGTATATCTATCCTAACTATTTTGAGCATAAAGATACAAAAGTTCATTCGTATCCCACTTTTTTGGCTAGTTTTGTTAGAAATGGGCATTCTATTGTCATTTAAATAGTGTAGGTGCCTGAGTTCAGCAGAATTTCCCAATATAGTCAAGTAGTCTATAATAGTAGTGGGTTTTCAGTAAGACTGGCAA
>NW_004524594.1:6679873-6685539 GCF_000260255.1 Octodon degus | reverse complement strand
TATCATTACACATTACAATCTTTAATGCAGTTGCTTAGTTCACAGTTATCTGCATATATAGTTAGACAGGGAGAGAATCCTACCAATTAACTGCTAGTTTCAAAAAAAATGCTGCAGATCTTCAGAATCCTTGCCTTACCCATTTTGTGTGTATAAATGTGTGACTTTGACCTTGTCATGTTTCCCAGCTTTTCTCCTTGCCCTCTCCTCATTGTATAATCCTCAAGTTCTTGCTTTCCTCTTCATTGTGTTATGTCCTTCTATTTGTATTTCTTCTTTTGACTTCTTATACTAGGGAGACTATATGATACTTACATATGTGGATCTGGTTTATTTCACTTATGAGTATATCTTCAAGTGGCATCCACTTAAATATGAAGGTTTTGAGTTTATCATTCTTTATAGCTGAGTAATACTCAATTGTATAAACATACCACATCTTTTTCATCCATTCCTCAGGTGACGGGCATCTTGGTTGCTTCCAAGCTTTGGCTATCACAAATTGTGCTGCTATAAACATAGATACACATATATCACTATGATATGACATTTTCAGTTCCTCTGGGAAAATTCCCAGTAGGGAGATAGCTGGTTGGAATGAGATTTCCAGTCCTAGTTTTTTAGGGAGTCTTCACACTGATTTTCATAATGGTTGCACCAGTCTACATTCCCACCAGCAGTGGTGAAGGGTTCCTTTTTCCCCAGAGCCTCTTCAACATTTGTTGTTGGTTGATCTCTTTATGATAGCCATTTTTTTTCTGGTGTAAGATGGTATCTCAGTGTCATTTTAATTTGCATTTCACAGATGGCTAGTGTTGTAGAGCATTTTTTCATATATTTATTCGCTTCTTTAATTTTGTCTTCTGAGAATTGTGTGTTCATCTCAGATGTCCATTTTTGGATTGGGTCTTTAAATTTTGGGGCCCTAATGTTTTTTAGTTCTTTATAAATTCTAGAGAGTAAAAGTTTTTCTGCATGCTTATTAGTCAAGTTCTTTTCCTAATTTTTGGGTTGTGTTCTCTTTTTTTTTTTTGTAATTTCTTTTGATGTGCAAAAACTTCTCAATACAAGAGGTCCCAGTTGTAATTCTTTCAAGTATTACCCATGCAATTTGATTTCTGTCCATGAACTCTTTCCCTACCCCTATGTCTTCAAGAATTCCTCCTACTTTCTCTTCCAGGACATTTAGTGTTTCTGTTTTAATGTTTAGATCTTTACTCCATTTTGACTTTGGCTTAGTTAATAGTGATATACTTGGGTCAAGTTTTAGTTTTAGGCATATAGACAGCCATTTTTTCCAGCACCATTTGTTCAAGAGGCTATCTTTCTTCCAGTAAGTGTTTTTGGTCACTTTGTCAAGATCAGGTGACTCCGTGTGTCGGTAGAGACCTCTGCATCTTCTACTCCATCCCTTTGATACTCAGGTGTATTTTGTTGCTAGTACCATGTTGATTTTATCACAGTAACTTTGTAGTATAATTTAAAGTCAAGAATTGTAGTGTCTCCTGCCCTGTCTTTGTTGCCCAGAATCAGGCATCTTTAAGTTAATGCAAACATTAAGTAAGTTAATTTATTTTAGAGACTAGAAAAAAAAATCAGTTCTTAACAAGTGACCAACAAATATTAAGCAATTATTTTCTGGTGTGAGGTTTAACTTTAGGATTTCTTATTAATGTATTTGTACCAGCCAGCCCAGGATATGAAAAAAGGGGAAAAACCACAATAAAGAAACAACTAGGCTGGGGAGATAGCTCAGTAGAATAAGTGCTTACCTCGCAAGCTCACAGTCCTTAGTTCAATCCCCAGTACTGCAAAAAAAAGGGAAAAGGAAAAAAAAAGGAACAACCAACACTGTGTTTATTCCTGTGCATATATTGACATAGATGTAAAATATTTTCTTGTCTAAGATGCAAATCAAATTTGAAATGTAGCTCGGTACACCATCTGAGCAAATTTGCACCTGCCTTGAAAAACCATGGGGTCCATTTTCCAATATATGTTGGCTTTGTAACAGGCTGAAAATAAATGTACAGTAGCATTGCACGCACGTAACCTGCTCAGTCTCTAGGAGCCTTGTTTTTCATCAGAGCTCCATGAATAGGCATTTGATTTTCTGCACTATCATTCAGGGAGCAAAGGAACCCAGTCCCACAGAGTCTTTGAGGAAGTTCTACTTCCAGCGACCCAGAGATGTACAATTTCATCCAATTCAACTGCTTGTGGTATCTGGCTGCAAATCCATGGTGTGGCTCTTCAAAGACATGGTTTCAATTCAGTTTGGATGATCATTCCATTGGCTCATGGAAAAAGGACTCATTCAGGTTTGGTTCTCAGTGTTAATGGGTCCCAGGGCACCTGCTAATTTTGTATTTTGCATGTTTTTCTTTTTCTGCATCTCTTATGGAAACCAAAAAATAGCTGTAGTGTTCAGAGTTCTCTACTATTGAACAGAAACAAATGTGGGTTCATTGAAAGAAGAGAGAGGTCAAACACTGTTTTACAATTTTCTTGATGTTAATGTGTTTTAGTTAGACCACAGGAACATTTTATTAGGATAAATCTACCTTCATTTGCTGTAATTTTTGATTTATCCTAATAAAATATATTCTCTGTGTTCTTTTTGAGTATTATTAATAACTGATGCATAAAGCCAGATGTTTTGTAGTGACTTATCCAGGAAAAATATTTTGGCATTTAAGAGTTAAATTGCCTGTCTAAATACAGACATTCCTTTTAGAGGCAGTGATCTAATTCTTTCTCATTATATTATCAACTAGAATGAATCATCTACCAAATGAGATTGGACTGAATTAGACAATGTAGAGCATATAAGGTAAGGTAATTAGGATTCTCTAAAACAGAGCTTTTGACTTTTCATATCTTTGTCAAGAGTCATAGATCTCGTGTTATCCACCTCCTACGTTTCCCAGTGTCCTGACAGCTAATGACAATATTTGATTCTGATTTTTAATTGCAGCATGTATTTGTGGGTGTAGTCCCAAAAATACATCAGGAGAGGGTGTTGAACTTAGGGACAGGTATTCCATGAGAGGGGGAGGTAACTTCAAACACCAAAGACTTCATATCAGTTTTCAACAAACTTTTGTTCCTCTCTGGCAATGCAGCCTCTATAGTATTTTTGACTAGGACAATGGGAACCTATTGAAACCCAGCAATTACTCAAGATTTATATTTGTTTCTTTCTTTGGTTCTTAGTCTTTCACATACACTCTGCCCACCTACATTTCTAGAGTCCACAGTCTACCAAGTATTCTGGCATACCCTTCAAACTTTGCAGATTCCATCGCTTATCCTCTTGAGGAGACAGCTCCTGTCTACTGAACATTGAAAATATGCTCTCATCAAATATATTGGGGAATAAAAAAGTAAAGTGATTTGTATACTCCCCCACCATGGTAGTGGTTTATCATCACAGTGAGGAAATTCACACAATATATTCTTCTACAGAGTAGCAGAAATTCAGGTTACAGTCCAACCTTCAAATCACATATGTACTGCTTATTCCCTGTGTAAATCTGATTTTTAACCCTATCTATGTCTCTTTATCTCTGTGAGAATTTCGTGGCTGAATACTTATTAAATGATAAGATTCATACTTAATACGATAGAACGACTTCAGTTCAATAAATAGCAGTTGCTATTATTTCAGACAAATAGGTTTTTCTCTATCAGACAACTAATCAGGTCCCATGAGAGCACACAGAAACACTGGAGCAATGCTACCGCAGAGATATGAAACAGACTGGGAGATTATTCCTAAAATTTAGCGGTCTTTGCTTCTTCTACACTCAGACTATGCAATAGACGCTCAAGTAGTAAAGAAAGGAAATGTCTGCTTTCCATAAAAATAGTAACCTTAGGACTCATATTTACTATTTCTGAATGAAATAGTTTACATTTTTTGCTTTATTGACAGTATATTTGGAATATTTCCATGGATGAGAATGCATGTCAAGCTTCCCACCATGTTTGATATTTCTCATGCTGAACTCATTGAGCCGTGGTTCTGGTTCACTATATCATGAGAAAAACCAGTGATTATTTTTGCTTCCCTTTCTGAGTCCAAAAAAATTTAGCAGAAAAGCAAGAAAAGGTCTGAGGGATACTGGGTAAGTACATTTCAGGCCTCACAGACACAGACGTCTTCCTTTCACTCTTTCTTTTTTTTTTTTTTTTAAATATGTCTTTAGCACAGGGTCTCACTACACAGCTCAGACTCACAGTAATCCTCTGTTTTCTTCTCCAGTACTTGGAGTACAGGCACACGCCACCATGCCTGGACTTAGTCACTGGCTTAGCCCACCCAAGGGCGGGGCCTATGGGGAATGCACAACTGGGCATGAAGCCCAGTCTGTACGCTTGTGTAAGTGGGTGCTTAGTCCACTGAGCTATTTTGCCTTCTCATTCTTCACTTTGCTCAACTGGTAGTAGGCTGATTTCAGGGTTGACTAAATTTACAAGAGTATAATATATTCAGGGACATGGAATTTTTCTATATTTCCATCTTCAACAATATCAAAGTTATTCTTTTCTGTAAGCATAAGTAAATCTGTCCATCCAATACTTTTATTCAATATGTTAACTTCGATTAATGATAATTTTTGCAAACTTATTAGAATCTTATGAAAAATTGTCATATAGTTTAGTTTTATATAAAGAATTACTTAAATGGAAACCATCCCGTTTTTTAGATAAGTAGGATTAATATCAGAAAAAAATGATTGTAATATGAAAAGTGAACTGTAAATTGAAGGTAATCCATATTAAAATAGTATAATAATTCACTGAGCTTGAAAAGTCCATCCTAAAATGTAGATGGGAGCAGAAAAGACACAGTAAAAAGAGTGAAGAGAACAGAATGGAAGAGATCACAATTTCAGATTTCATTGTTCCAAAAAGGTATGCATAGTAATAAAAACAGCATGACACTGGCACACAAATAGACAGACAGAAGGAATAGAAAGGAATGAAGAAATAATTGCCTATGTCTTCAGGTATCTGGTTCATGATAAAGAGATAAAAAGAAATACCTATACAGAAAACACAGTCTCTTTAATAATGGGTTCCACGAAAACTGGTCATCCACATGTACAAGGCTGAAACTAGGGGACCAGTGAGATAGATCAGTGGTCTAAATGTCTAATTTAGAACACAGTTTGATCCCCAGCACTACATGCTGCACCAGCCCTGCCGTCAGGGTGAACTGAGCTGGCAAAAAAAAAAAAAAAAAAAAAAAAAAAAAGACTAAAACTAGATCTTTATCTATCACTCTGTAGGAAAAACAAATTAGAATGAGTAGGACATAGATTCAAAAACAGAAACACTGACACTTTTAGAAGATAGCATAGGGGAAACACTTTAAGCAACAGGTCCAGGCATGGACTTTCTGAATAGAAGCCTAGTAGTACAGGAAAGTATATTTAAAAGATCGAGGAATGGAGTTGCATCAAATAAAAGTGCCTGTGAACAGCAAAGGAAACAATCAGCAGAGTGCAGAGAAAACTTACAGAATTGAAAAAAAAAGTATTTGCCTATTACTCTTTGAAAGAGCATTAATCTTTAGAACATACACAGAACTCTAATAATTAATGTCCTCAAAACAGATGATCTCATCCAAAACACAAGGCAAGTGAACTGAATAAGTG
>NW_004524594.1:6675191-6678338 GCF_000260255.1 Octodon degus | reverse complement strand
TTGTTACAGGGAGCTGGTGCGAACTTATGAATGGTCTTGCAATTACTGCAAGCATCCCTGGAAGGGGATTGTGGAGGTCAAGCCATCTCTCTTCTCAGTTTTCTGCCAGGCACAGTGAGTGGTCTGCTCCACCTCTGTGCTCTGCACACCTGCTAGAGACCCAAATAGTGAAAGATTCCTGAAGTACAACCTCCAAAAACAGCCATGGTGAATTTCTGTGAGTTAGTTATATTGGCATTCATTTTAACAACAGAAAGTATTCTGACTAAAGCACCTCCCAAGTTGCCTTTACTTTCTTACCCACAGGAACTAAGAGATAAAATTAATATTAACCATTCTCTTTTTAAATCACTCAGTTCTAAGTCAATCTGTACACCAGAAAGAGTGGACTAACAGGGAAAGGCCTCACCTTACACAGTCCTCTTGAGTTAGGGCATTCATTGTTTTATATAGCGGTACACTGTCTGTACCCAAAATAAGAACTCAATATATAAGTATTTAGTGGAGGAGGACCTTTGTGGTATAGTATTTCACCTAGATATAACATTCCTTTTGATATATTTAATACAAACTACATTTTGTTGTCTGATTTTCCTTTTCCTCCTTTATATTCTATCCTTGGGTCTTGGTAAAAGTTACAGCTTGGGATCTTCAGGGGCAGTAAACTTCATGCCCCATTCTGGGGAGCATCTCTGGGGACAGAAGTTGGCAAAGCAAAATAAATTATATCCAATTTATTTACTCTTCAAAAGTTGAGAAGGATTTTTTGGGGGGCTGGCTCAGGCTGCCTTAAGGGTGGGTAACACAGGTGGAGCTGGGGGTTCCAATTGGGGTCCCCTGTGCCTGACTGGGTTTGCCAGATCAGGCACTTAAACAACTGAGCTAACCCAGCAGCAACTATATACAATTTATAATAGTCTAGTCTGTCTTGCCATGTGAGGAACTCCATGCTCTTTCTCTATACCTGGGCATGCCTGTGGCTAACAGAAAAGCTTCAGTCAATGAGAGAAACCAGCAATATCTCTAGATATTAGAGAAAGTAAGGGGGAAAGAAACTCTGGGAAAGATTAAGTCAATTAAACATGAAGCGCACTCTATCTTTTAGCTTTCAAACTATTAAAGCCAGATCATTTCTATTGTTGTTCAATTCAACCAGGAGTGATTGAAATACTATATTAAAAAGCGGTATGTTCAGATAATCCATTCAATTTTCTTTTTTATCACCTGTGTTTTGATATCTCATGTATGAGTAAAAAAGTGTTTAAAACTTGTAAGTCCTATTTCTTGGAACTTGAAACTCACTGGACTGTGAATTATAGATCCCACAGACTGATTAAGTCTCTCTATGTAAAACTCCTTATATTTTAGAGCTATTGTTTCCTACTCCTTTGCTTCCTTATCATAATTATACTTTGCTAAATCTCCATCACTGTATCTCTGCATTTAATAGAAAAACTATTACTATTCAGAAAAGAAAGCAGACAGTTACTTCAGTACTTGAAAAGCAGCAGCCTCTGTCTATCAGAATTCACCACCACTTTTTTTCCTTCCCTCACCATTCATTCACTTCAAATCAGATTCTGGAATTTGTCCTTGTCAGTATGAAATGAAACTTCAGGGCTGGTTCCAAGAGAAATGTCAAGAAGCTGCAGGGGAAGACAGACTCAGAAGTCACTGACTCCCGCCGTGTCACCTTGTGGGAAGTTGGCTATCCAAGTCACTGAAACTCGTGACTTTCAGAGCTGCAATCCTTTAAAGAAGCCAACAGTTCTCTTTGCTCTACAAAGACATCTTGATCTGATAGCTTAGCATGTAGGAAAGAACATAGTTTCTGTTTCAAACTCCTAGCTTTACTGCAAATTAGTCTAGATTGGGTCAGACTGGATTCACATCCAGGTTTCTTGCTGCGCAGCTCTTTAACTTAGGGAAAGTCGTTTACCCATGTTGTACCACTGCTTTTTCACTTTAAGAGGAGAAGGAATAACCACTATGTCGAATGGTTGGTGGTATGTTAAGCAAGACTGTGCCTTCTAACTTTCAGTGTCATGTCTTGCATACAGTAGATAGAGAATTCAGTCCTTGCTTTTTCTACGATCATAATAGTTTACCGAAGGAGCTCTTTAAGTGAGCCTATTCGAATGCATACAACAGACATGTAAATGACTTAATAGAAAATTTAAATATCGTAAAAAAAAAAAAAACAGGACATACTACTTTCATGGGCCCTTTATCCCCTCTTTATAGCTACTTTCCATAGCCAAAATTTCTTCTCCAGAAATTCTGCTGATTTCTGTAGTCATTTCTTATTGCTAAAATCATTCATTCATAATTGTTATCATTTAGTAACATTATTAAGGCTACTTTTACTCGCAGCTATAATAATATAGAAGGGAATTTAGTATTGATATAGAAACAAATGAAGAATATAAAATAACTTTAAAGTTCCTATAATACAATAAATTATAAATACAATTTCTGTGGAAGATAATTTAGGTATTTGCCTATTAAAAGAATTAACACAATATTAACATTCTGATATATCAAGTCCACTTCTAAGAAACTGATCCCAAACAAAAAATTAAACCTTTATGCAATGATTTCCCTATGAAGAACCTTAGAAAAAAATATGAAAAAACTCAGCATATGTCTAATAAGAGGAATTTGGACTCCTAAAGAATAGGACATTAATTTAACAGAATACAATATAGTTATGCCTATATCTTATAGTCAGAGAAACTACTTTGACAATAACAATATCCAATATGTTAGCTGTTGTTAATCTCCTATCATTGTATTTTTGAAACTCTCTATCATTGTTTCTATTGTTTTTTCTCTTTAAGATAAAATTTAAAAATATAATGTTGCAGCAGTAATCTTTACTATGTGAAAAGATGTCTCATACATTATTGAAAAAATCAAGTGGAAAAAGTACACTATATAGACTATAATCTCATTTTGAGTATTTACCAATGAAATATAATTATTGTTAAGGAATACTTACTAATAAATATTTAAATTTAATGTGCTAACAGTTGATAGTTTTAGGTATAAGTTTAATACAATTATTTTCTTCTACTGGCTTGTTAATCATTTCTGGATTTGCTTTTTGATTATTTTTTTCTATAAAGAACAAACATTAATTTTATC
>NW_004524594.1:6673979-6674846 GCF_000260255.1 Octodon degus | reverse complement strand
TGATATGTTCTTGGAAAACAAGCATCAGGTAAGTTTTCCTTTCTAACTTTTTTCACTTAGACTTTGTTTCTTTGTTTGAGGTTTCCCACTCTATATGGGTCTATAATTTGTGTATATGTAGGCGTGTATGACTCATTTCTATAACTGATTCTTTCCACAGACTACAAGTCCTGGTAGGGTTGTAGATTGTTTAGGCATCACTGCCTTTAACCTCATACTGTAGACCTCACAGGAATTCTCAGAGCCCATTTCCAGGTCTGTTATATTCTACCTAAGTTCATCAACAAGAATTGCCCTGTGGACACTCAAATTTTACCAGTTGTGTCCTTTTGGCACTGCACGAGAACTGAACCTCAATTTTAGACTCAGTTCAGATATTTTGTTACAGATTTCAGTAGCCACAGTCTGACAGAAGATGTGGTTGGCTCCTATTTTACATCCCATGCCTGTGGCACTCTTACAGATAATTAGGCCAGCAGCAAATACAAGAATGCACAGTACAGCCTATGCTCCATGATGCCAAATTTCTGTCTGGGAGCCAGACAAATTATTACTGAACTAGAAGAAAACATAACTGGGTCAGAGTATCAGAACATTTGTATCAAAAGAAAATAAAATACTGCTATAGAAATAGAACTGAATTAAAAAGAACTTGAACTAGTTTTAAATATTCCATATAGCAATATCTGGCAAATCAATGTGCACGTCTATGTTGGAGTGCGTGAACCTACTATTTCAAATTGCCATCTGCAGTGTAGTTGCTTAGTTCATAGGTGACAGTATATATAGTTATGTTCATTGAGTCATTCTTGGAGTTAAGATTTAAGGGATTTTTTTGGTGAATATAAAATGATCTCCCCTGAAAGA
>NW_004524594.1:6671550-6673304 GCF_000260255.1 Octodon degus | reverse complement strand
AAGTGCAAGGGCCTGAGTTCAATCCCTGGTTCTGCAAAAAATAAAAATAAAAAATAAAATAAAGAAAGATGAGGTTTTTGTTTCAGACAGGAAAAAAAGTCTTATGAAAAATGCTTCCTCAGCTTAGTTGAAAGGTCAAGGTCTTTTCAGATAAGGTACAGCTTTTGATTCAGGCAGTAACACTTTCAACAGAGTGGTACTTTCCATTTCTGTATAATCAGATGTCTTTATTACATCACATGGTCCTTTTCCTCCACTCCACACACATTTTCCAAAATAAATGGTCCAGCTAACACTTGCTGGGTGAAAAATCAGTTCCCTCATCAGTTCCACCTCTGTGTCCCCAATTGGTAAATGCATTAATTTTTCTTGTGTGTGTGTTTTTATTTATTTAAATTTTTTGGCTGTATAGCAAATTAAAAATGCTTAGTGACTTGGACCCACACTTGTTTATTGGTGCATGTTACACTTTGTGAGCATCGGTGGTGCCAGGTTTGCACATGTGTAGGAGCCCCAGGGTTAAACGGGATTCTCTGTTTATGGTCTTACACTCCAAGTGTCAGCTGGTTGCCTTGATGCCTGACACACTAAGGAAGGATTTGCTTTGACCTACGTTCAAGGTGTTGATAAAATCAGTTCTCTAGGACTGCAAAAATGAGGTCCCTTGGCTGTTAATCAACTCTTTTCTCCTAGTTTCAGCTTAGAGTTCTGACCATGACACTCCCCACTGTCTCTTTCCTAACATGCGGCCAATAGCAAGATCTCCCTGTATTTCCTTTCCATTTAACAATGGTTGTTATTTAGCATATTGCTATCTTTAAATTAGATGTTCAGATTGCCAGCTATAAGCCTGCAGAATTGATCAACAAATTTAAAAATGAGCGTTAACTATTCCTTTCAATAGACCTGTATATATATTTTCCCTTCCTTTTTTCATTCCTTTCTCCTTTCCTTCATCCCAGTACTTTCATCTTTATACTTTTAAGTTTCTCTTGCATCCTCTTGTGCATGAGCTACAGAAAATTATTTGCCTTTAAAGATCTCCTTCAGTTAAGATAATTCACCTCTGGTTAGTAACCCAGATGAAAGTCAACTGATGAGGCAACTTAATGACATTTTCAAAATGTTTTCTGCTATGTAATATAAAAACGAAACTTACACAGTAACAAAAGGAGGCAGGGAGGATTTTATATTGTCTCCAATTAGAGTAGAAATTGTTAGTGGGTTGTCTTAGAATTTTATCTGTCCCAATAATTAAAATTCAATTGGAATCTATTTTATTAAATAATAATAGTCCCATGAAATTCTATGACAGCTTTTTTGGACTGCTCATTGTGATAAGCCTAAGCAAAGCTTTAGTTTTTAGGACAACTGTATAATATTTCAAGGACCAAGGAACACTGTTTTCAGTGACAGAGGAAATACAGAATACATCTAATTCTCTTAATCATTCTGCCCTCTACAAGTATTTTGGGTTTTTTAAATAATTTTATTGAAACACAAATAGCAGTGAGACAGTTTCAGATCTGATCAGTAGGACAGTTTCAATAATTAATACACTGCATATTGTTGTCTTAGTGGTTATTCATTGTACAAGATACAGACATGATATTCTGTCCACAAACATGATTAATACAAATCTTTTTATTCAGTAAATTAGGAGAAAGTAACTGTGTGTTTATCCTATTTTGAGTATACAGATATAAAATGGTCTTTCATGTGTATCCCCTTTTTGTTTAGTTTTGTCAGAGATG
>NW_004524594.1:6670088-6670875 GCF_000260255.1 Octodon degus | reverse complement strand
AGATCAATAATCTCTTAAATGTTTTCTCCAGTCTTATGATTTCTGGATACTCCATAGTTTCTCCTATTGCCCTGGCCCAAATGAACTCGAACGTTGCACATAAAATAAACCATATAATACAATACCTGCCTATTTCAAACATAGTCTGGACAATAAAACCTGACATTATTCTGATTCTGATTCTGATTATAACTCTGGGACTAAAAGTCAAGTTAGACTGCCGTGTAATTCTATTTATCAGATCCAAGTGATTTAATGCATTCAGTGGTATTTTATTGGGTGCTAGTGTGAGTTTATAATTGGTTTCTAATAATTATGGTTGATCAGAGAAACTGTAGAGTAAGCTTTATCTGAATAGTATCCTCAACAAGCATTGAGACAAGTAGAAAAGAGTGATAGTGAGTTTTACACTAGGAATTTAGACTTCCTCCTTAGTAAACACACACACACACACACACACACACACACACACACACACATTCTCGATTGAAAGGAGTTAGCCAAAGAAACTCATAGGGCCCTGCCTAACTATAAAGAAAATGAGTATTAAAGCATCTGCAAGCAGGCACAGGGGCTGGGGGTTTGCTCCCCAGGCCTGCTGTGCTGGCCCTGCCCGCAGGGCACCCTGAGACAGCAATTGAGGCTGGGCATCGTGGCACATGCCTGAAATCCCAGCTCTTCTTCACGACAATCAGCATATGATTCTCTTATTGATTCAACTCACAAATTTAGCAACTGTGTCTACAACTTTTCCCAGGAAGGAGTATATGACATTCGAAATCAAGAT
>NW_004524594.1:6661817-6663213 GCF_000260255.1 Octodon degus | reverse complement strand
CTGCTGTGCTCAGCTCCTTCCCACTGCTGCCCTTGAGGGTGAACCTGTTGTGCCCCTGTGGCAAGATGTTCTGCTCCTGGACTAGCTGGGTGGATCTATCCTCTATCCTCTCTGCAGGGATTGCAGCTGCAGGGTTACACCTCAGGCCTGTATGCCAGGCCTGAGCTGTGCCTGGAGGGGGCAAGGTGAAGTAGGGGAAAGAGGAAGCTCTCCCACACACTCATGGGACCCGGGCTAGGACTGGGTCTGGGGGTTTCCGGAACTCGGCAGAAATTCCTACTCGCCGGGCGGGATGGGGGAGTACTGTGGAGTGGTGGGAGGCTGCCCAAGGGAGTGAGAGAGGGTCCGGCCCACGCTGCGCCTGGGCTGGGACTGGTCCTAACGGAGCAGGGTAGCAGGAAGCTCCAACACATTGTGTATTGTTGTGTTTGCAATAGTTATTCAGAGGAAAAGATGCAGATAGGAAATATATATATATATATGCATACACAAGGCAGATAGGATAGATATACAGCTAGTTTCAGTTTATTGAGAAGAAAGGTTTTTACTAATATTGTTTGGATGTCATTTTATATAAAGTCACCCCTCTTCCGTGACCACTTTTGCTTTATTGTCTTTCAAAGGACTCATCCCCCTTTCACTTAGCATGCATTTTTTGATGGTTTGCCATCGTCCTTGAAATGTAAAACCCACGCGCCAGAGATGTTGGGCCAGAGATGCTTTCTGTCTTATTCGTCATCTGAAACCCCACACTTCCAATACCTTACTGATATTATTAGCCTATAGCATAGGCAGTTGAGCTATCTGTCTGAATATCAAACACCTTAGACATAACATGGAACAGGGATTTTTAAAAATTGTTCATACACTAAACTTTAAATCCATATACAATGTGAAAAAAATTTTAAAAAATTAAAATAAACATTTACACATTTTTACACAAAAATTTAAAAATTTAACCATGCACAACATTGTAACAGGATGGTTCGATGACATTTGAATGGCAATGGAATACCCATATATATGTACATACAAAGTAGAATAGATATACAGCTACTTTCTCTTAGTTCAATGAGAAGGAAGATTGAACTAATAGTGTTTGGACAGGATATCATGTCTGCATCTTGTACTATGAATAACTGCTATGAAGACAATAATATGCAATGTATTAATTATTGTAACTGTCCTACTAACCTGTTTGGAAGCTGTCTTATTACTATCTCTTTTTCAGAAAAGTAATTAAAAAAAACTTTGTACACCCTTGGAGTTTATTGTGTATTTGGTGAATTGAACTAATAATCCAGAATGAGGTGTTTGAACTGGAAGCTCATTTGCTGGTGGCTCATTTTGTGCCTTCAATACAGACGGATATTATTTTTAGTACTCAAACCATAAA
>NW_004524594.1:6658505-6661717 GCF_000260255.1 Octodon degus | reverse complement strand
TTTTATTTTTAAATTGTATTTTACATAAATGGTAGAATTTATTTCAATTAAGGCTTAAACAGCTAAAGCATAAGTGTGAGATAAAGCAGGCATATTTTGGTTGATACTAATGTACTCAGGAAACATATATGAACACTAAAATGATGTTTCTTCAACTGTGTCCTATGCACACCTTTACCATAATGACATAAAAATGTTGTATATGGTATAGCTCTCAGGCCCCACCTTCAAATTACAACATCCCCAGGGAAGAATGTAAATGCTAAGAAACTACTTTGGAGGAAGACGCATTGAAGCTAAAGAGAAAACAAGACCACATATCAGTAATGCTACATGGAAATTTTTTAAAATTCTGTAAGGCACTTTCCACAGCACCTCACCAATGCAAGCAATGGTAGGCCTTTCTATGATGCCTTCAGACCATAAGGACTGGTGTTTTGTTGTAAGGCTTGCAGATGTCACAACTCTAAGACATGACATAAAGAAACATGGAGACAGCGCTGTGGGGGGAAAAATCCCATAAAGTTTCAAGAATACACTTAGAAAGATGAAAGCTTTGTGTATCTGCCATTCTACCTTTATGGGAATCTTCAGCTCCCTATACCTTATTTTCTTGCAAGGCATTTGAATTATATATTAGAGTTTAGTGGATTCATCATGCATATGTTGAAAGACTTTCCTAAGACATTTTATTAGCTCAGGTAGAATTCTATCAATGGTGATGTCTTAAATTCATGTTGACTGAAAATGATATGTTATACAACTAAACCTAATATTGGTACATGACTGGTTGTACAGTTTAAAGAAAATTATGTATATCATTTCCACAGAAATTCTTCCAAGAATTTAC
Source organism: Octodon degus (assembly GCF_000260255.1). Taxonomy (NCBI): domain Eukaryota; kingdom Metazoa; phylum Chordata; class Mammalia; order Rodentia; family Octodontidae; genus Octodon; species Octodon degus. Next base: position 6,660,867 of record NW_004524594.1, on the reverse strand, counting down.
ATTTTCCTAAGAAAGGTATTTTGCTTTCACTTTTAAGACAATAGGTAAAAGTGAGGAATGAAAGGGAAAAGGATAAAATAATGTACTTCATGTAAAACATATATTAATCTAGTTTCATAAATGGATTTGAGATCAAAGAAAACAACTTATTTTCTTAGAAAACATATTTGAACACTCCTGTGTGTAGCTTCATAAGAATGTCTTAAGGATTTCTAATTTCTGTGTATAAACCAAATATTCATTGCATTCTTTATAATATTTACTGAAAAATTGTTCTAAGAAGTCTCACCCTTGAGTTATCTTCCTATGAAATAAACTTAAAAACATCAATTCTCCAAAATTTTTTAGTTATGGAGATTTGTTACTCTGTGTATTTACAAGCAAACATGAGTATTTACAAGTATGTTAAAGACAGGTTTTGCTATCTTTCCAACCCTTTCATACATTTGTAGGTATCCACTGCCAAAAAGTAGAGAATGTGTGTGTTACAGATGTTTGTTTAGGGGTCCTGATAATAAATAATGAGGATGTGGGAAATGCTTAGGCATATACATACTTGTAAAAGCAATTGAATAATTTACTTAGATTTTCATACAGTTTCTGTTCCCAGAAAAGTTACGAATAAGGGCTGGGGACATAGCTCAGCAGCATAAGTGCCTGCCTGGCAAGTGTAAAGTCCTAAACTCAATCTCTGGTATGAAGAAAAAAAAAATTAAGAATCAGTGATGAGCACCTGCTTTGGCAAGTGTAAACAATGGGGTTAGATACCCAGCACCACATGTCACACCGACCCCACTCCCCAGAGCGCTGAGCCAGGCACCGAGTCTGGGTGTGTAAGTGCACACCTGTAATGCCAGTGCTGGGAGGCTGAAAACAGGTGGATCACTACAAGTCTGAGCTGCGTAGTCCCTGTGCCAAATACTTAAAAGGAACAAAGAATCAGTGGTGAAAATCATATATATATATTTTTTTCAACCAAAATACAGTAAATACAGAATTTTCATTATCACCCCATGTACAAGTGCAAGCGCCTGGATATGTGCATGCTCACGTACAAGCTTCCCTAATTTCAAAAGTCAACCTGAAGGCTGTGAAAGCTCTGTGCCCGCCTATAGACTTTTGTGCTAAATTTTGATAGGAACAGGCTAACTCCACCCGGCACAAATTTAGCTCTCAAAATTTACAACACCAGGTACTATATCTCCATTAGGAAAGACCTGGTTGGTGATATAGAAATATCACACACTGCGTGGCATTCCTGACGCTGCAACATTCCTGCAGATTACACTGTCAATCATAACATGCACCCGGGGCAAGAAACTCATTTCAGACCATGGCCTTGTCAATGAGCAGATCCCACTAACCATTTTTGGACCTCAGAGGCTGAGACACGGGGAAACGGCAGATTTAATTAGGTCAAATGCAGTAGACCAACACACCCCATTCTCTTCTTTAGATATTAGCATGTTTGGGCGGAGTGTGGCCTGTCCTCTTCATGGTCTGGGTATTACAATCATTATTTTAATTAAGAAAGTCTAGGGCTTATCTGCCTTGATTTTTCAATTATATTGTCACTGTTTATCAAAGTGTAAGCTGAAGCCTGATAGGAGAAGCCAGAGCTTCCTGGCTGGACACAGTCTGTTAGAATTTTCACGAATCAATTACATTTGGCAGAGTCTCCAGTATACAAATCAACCAGCCCAGTATAGGAAAAGCAGAATTTTAAATGATACACCTGTATTTGCTACTCCAAATAACTGAACAGTACACCAAGGGCTGAGCTACATCTTAGGTTTGTAAACAGGAATCCAGGAAGATTGTAAATATTTGTTATGTAATTTTTTGTGTCCTCCCCTCTGTCCTCCCCAGGTCCTGAGCACTGAAAGGGGGCTCTGGAAGCAACTCTGGAATCCCAGGTGAAGGCTCTGGGGACTCAGAAGCAAGCTGACCTCTGCTTTAATCCTCACCGCTCTGCCCAAGGCAATGGCCTATCACGGGCCAAGGAGCCTTCCAGTTCCCTTCCTCCTTTTCCCCCTTAGTATCAGGACATTGCCAGGAAGTCACTGAGCCTGTCATTTCCTCAAAAGATTATAAGGGCCCGTCCATCCCCACACCAGGATTGCCTCCATTTCCTCTAGGCACTGGCTTGAGTTCATTCTCTACTGCATGAGGCTGCCAATCATAGCTACTTATAACAAAACTTACCATAGCCTCCCTGCAGCATGGGCCAAAACCAACAGCCAGACTCCTAGATGAGATTTCCTAAGATACTTTGAGCAGTCAGGATGCAACTACATCTCTATAAGGTAGGCCTTCTTCCCCAGATTATGAGCTGTGCTTGAAGTCTTCTCATACCCAAGCA
>NW_004524594.1:6655574-6657100 GCF_000260255.1 Octodon degus | reverse complement strand
TTTTTTTCCTGAAAGATTTAGACACCATACCCACATTTGAACAACAAAATTAATATTAGCTAAATCTTAGAAGTTACCTATATGTTCATTAACAAATAAATAGATAAAGAAATTGTGGAACTTATACCCAATGGAATACTACTCTGCCACATAAAGAAAAATTAACTTGAATCATTTACAGGAAAATGGATGCAACTTGAAATCATGTTATATGAAGTAAATCAAACATGAAAGTTTAAGTATCATATGATTTATCTTGCATAAGGAGCTCAGTATATACATAAAGTGTAAAAATGAAATAAGAAAACAATGAAAAAGAGAAAAAGTTGGTTTTTGGTTTTGAGACAGGATCTTACTGTGCATTCAGGCTGGACTTGCGTTTACTGTATAGCCCAGGGTAGCCTCAAACTTGTGGTGATCCTCCTGCCTCAGCCTCCTGAGGGCTAGAATCACAGGCCTGTGCCACCACATGGGAATGAAAAGAGGCTATTGTAATCCAACATGGACAATGTATCTAAAACTGGACCTTGACTTAGTATAATTGTCACATGCATATTATATAATTTTAGGCCTATTTGGTTATAATATGTATGTATAATAGTAAACTTTATAATGACTTATAATAATAAATGAATCTGATGTTGGCAAGAAGGGTGATATAAGGGGAGAAAAAGAATTGAGATGAGGTATAAACATGTACCACTTCTCATAGTGAATGTAATCATAATTCTTTATTTTTTAAAGTCTAAGTCATTAGCTGAGATCTCTCTTGAATTCTACACCAAAGTATCTAGCTATGAAATTGCTACATTCATGTGGAGACAAAGATGTGCATCAATTTAATATGAAAGATTATGCTTCCTACTGCTTTCTATTATTGATTCCAGGAGCGCAGAGTTTTGGTTAAGGACCTCCAGTCACTCAGCCAACAAAGTGTCACCCTACTAACAAAATTCCCTGCATCTATTTTTTTCTCAGAATTCACTTTCAATCTGTCCTCAGATTAGAATCTTTTTCAAAAATATCTGTTTTTTTTAATATTCACTATTAACTCCTTAGTTTAGTCTGACTTAATACCTATTACTGATCTATAGCCAATTGGATGTTAATAAGAAAATAAATCTACTGTGTCCAATTCCTTATTATGTGCACTTGAAGTTCTCAGACACAACCCTATCCAGTAGCATGAATTTTGAAAATGTGAGGGATTTTGTTGTCACCATGGCTTCTTACAGGCAGACATGAAAGAACTTTGGCAAAGCATCCACAGTTCCACGTCAGGGAAAGTCATGCCAATTCTGAAAAGCCGTAGAAAACCCCGTGAGGTACTCTGTGTGTGAGAAACGTCATTACCAAAACTTGGACTTTAATTCCATTTTAAGTAGAAACATCATATTACATTTTATTTTGAATTTTCTAGCAAGAGAAATGGACAAAAATAAAACTTTGAAAACCCATATCACCTGAGCTATATGGAGAAATAGTGAAGTGGTCCCCAGGTTCAGGCTTTGACGTACAGCCCTTAC
>NW_004524594.1:6644081-6650546 GCF_000260255.1 Octodon degus | reverse complement strand
AAATTCTCCAAATGCTCTATAATTGAAAAGTCCATGCAATCTCTTTTTCTTTCCTCTCTCCCTCTCCCTTTCTCTCTCCCTTTTTCTCTCTCTCGTTCTCTCTCTCTCCCCTTCTCTCTCCCTGCCCTCTCCTTCTCTTCCCCTCTTTTTCCCTCTGTCTAGTACTGGAGATTGGCCTTGCACTGCCCTACATGGAAGGTCTTTTTTCATGTTTCGTTGTGATGCGGGGTCTTGGTCCCTTGCCGAGGAGGACTGCTACTTGTGATTCCCCTGTCTTAGCTTCCCAAAGTGCTGGAATTACAGGCCTGTGCTGTCATGCCCAGCTTAATGCCTCTTTAATTATTTGTAGAAATAAATTGTAGAGGAGAATCATTGCCCATGAGGTGTACCTTTGTTATTCCCTTTATTATAACTTGTACCCCATACATGGTTTGAAGGAATCAGAAGACCAGTGAAGTGACTAAAAGACCTAAAACAAGTTCTAAAGCATGGCACAGGTTTTCTTTTGCTTACTTGTATATCTTTAGAATTATGATCCAGGTAAATTCCACCTGACTCAAGTTTTAAAGTCAGACATTCATTTGTAAAAAGCATGCAGGAATACAAAGCCAATATTTTACTTAAAATTCACAGATATGGGAACAGAAGATCTTGTCCTGTTTAACTATCTATGTATATTGACTATTTCTTAACCCCATTACCCCTGGCTAATTGTGGCATTAGAAGAAGGCTTGCATCCAATGGTTCTTCCACAGATAAATTAAAGATACTTCTCACAGCAGGAGAAAGAAAAAGCTGTTATTTGCATGTTGTATTCTTCAAACCAGTTTGTTTTCTCAGATCACCATTCATCTGCTTTTCTTTGGGCAGCATTATACAGTTGGTTGCAAATGCTTACTTAAAATGCCGGTCTAATTTGTCAATCTATGACAATATGCAAGCATGAAAATATTTCTTAAAAAATTATTCTAGTTACTAGGACAACACCCCCCTATTTTATACTTCAACTATGATTATCTACAAGATGACTTTACAGAACATTTCACATGTGAGCCCCCCCCCCAGGGCCCCTCTCCTTCACTTAGCCTATTTGAGGAGCAAAGGCAGAGAGACTAGTGGTGCCAGTAGGAGGGAGCACTACACAAACTGAGAAAAGAATTAGGAGAAAGCCCTTAGGACCCTGGAGCACTTGTCCAAATTCCACAAGCTTGGTCATTTCTGCAAGGCAATATATCTGGGACTGAGTTCCACATTTTCAGTTTACTATCTTTGTAGAAAAGTTTCAAACTCCTTGGTCTCCTCAAGTCAGAGGTTCTTTCTTCTTCTTCTTCTTCTTCTTCTTCTTCTTCTTCTTCTTCTTCTTCTTCTTCTTCTTCTTCCTCTTCCTCTTCCTCTTCCTCTTCCTCTTCCTCTTCCTCTTCCTCTTCCTCTTCCTCTTCCTCTTCCTCTTCTTCTTCTTCTTCTTCTTCTTCTTCTTCTTCTTCTTCTTCTTCTTCTTCTTCTTCTTCTTTCTCTGGTGATTGAATCCAAGGGCTTTGTACTGAGCTGCACCCTCAAAGACACATTTATTTATTTATTTTGAGACAGGACTTCTTAAGATTGGGTCTCTTTGTTACCTAGGTGAGGCCTGAACTGGCTCCCATCACACACTGAGACTGCAGGTTTGTACTACTCATCCTGGATTCAGAGCACTCTTCTTCTTTTTGAAATCACTTTTTTAAAATTTTATTTGCATGTGTACTTGGTACAGGGTCTCACTATGCAGCTCAAACTCATAGTGGTCCTCCTGTTTCAGCCTCCCCAGTGCTGGAATTATAAGCCTGCACCACTATGTCCAAGTTTTGGTGGCTGACACATAGTACCCAGGGCCAGGCCAGTAAAACATGTGTTACCTGGGATTGAACCTTTGTCCTTACACTTGCCAGGCAGGTGCTTAGATGGCTGAGCTATCTCCCCAGACCCAGAGAACTTCATAACATCCCGTTTGTCAGCTGGTGACTCCTTTTCTTATTAATGAATTGATTGGTTCCATAGACAATTATTAGGATCAAGGGCCGGCCAGATATCTCAGCAGATTAAAGCGCCTACTTAGGCAAAGCACAGCGGCCAGGGTTTGATCCCTGGTGTGCCATGCCAGCCCTGCCCCCCGGGTGCACTGAGATTGTGATTGGGAATGGGAGTGAAGGCGCATCCCTGTTATCCCAGCAATTGGGAAGCTGAAAACAGGAGAATCACTACAAGTCGGATCTATGTAGTAAGACTCTGTAGACCCTGTACCAAACACACACACACACACACACACACACACACACACACACGCAATTTATTAGGACCTAATGTATATTGTGCACAGTGCTAGGTAATTAAATGTGAAGCAGGCAAGCTCCTTGACCTTTAATGGATGAAGGCAGAGTGAAGAGCTAAAACTCTTGGGCAAAGTGAGGAAGACCCTGGAAGAGTACGTAGGGGACATAAATCTAGCATATGAACATATTTTCCAACTTTCAACAGAAGGCTGAAAGCTTAGCATTTCATGAAACTGTAAGATACCAAACATGCTAACTTCACATCTTTACTCTCTAAATACCCACTGAACTTTATCTCTCATTTTTATATATGTATGCATGCCTGACAAATTTTATGTGTTTGTGTTTAATGGATAGACAATTTATAAAGATTGGGAGAATGATTATATATCTGTATCTATATCATCCTTTCATGTATTCAGTAAGTATTAATTAGATGTCTATGTGCATGCCCTACTTTATCTCTAGAAATTCCTCGCTCATAATAGATCTTTAATATGTTGGTGTTTGTTTTGTTTTGCATTTGGAACAACACATAAGGAATCTTCCCTGATGTATTACAGTATCTCTTTTCTGTTCTGTCATTGAAACTTGTTCCTTTTTACCAAACTTCTTCGTGCAATTCCTTTCTTTCTTTCTTTCTTTCTTTCTTTCTTTCTTTCTTTCTTTATTATTTTGTACAGGGTCTACAGGGTCTCACTATGAAGATCGAACTCCTAGCGATTCACCTGTTTTCAGCCTCCCAAGCGCTAGGATTACAGGCACGTGCCACCACACCCAGTCTCAAGGCTGTCTCAGCGCATTCCAGGGGCGGGGCCAGCACAGCATTCTGGGGATCGTTCCTCGGTGACTGCCTCTGCCTAAACAGGTGCTTTAATCCACTGAGCTGTTAGGCCGGCCCTGCCTTTATTTTATATTACATGATCATGCATCAGTGAGTAAACTGTAATGTCCGAGAGACAGTGTGTGCAATTTGGAGTCTCACGTTCTCTCTACCTCACTGTAGACACTTTAATAGAAGGAATTAATGGTCAGGCAAAAAAAAAAAATTTAGAGCTATTTACTTAAGGTTTGAGTTTAGCCTATTCCTTATAGGTCAATGTCTATTTATAGGCCTCCTACAGAATTGGCCTCTGAGCCCTTGGTATCTTGTGCAAACATAACTGTATGAAATAATTTAGTTGTAGTCCTTCCTGAAACAAGCCCAATACGTAGAAGTCAGAATAGAAGGGAAAATCTCAATCAGTTTAAAACATCTACTGTGAAATGATTTGGTGAGAATTGGCAGAGTTTGCTCTTTAAACTAAGTCAGTTTTTTAGTGTGAGGCTGTTTCACTTTACCAAAAGAGGATGTTTTGTGTAGATCTTTAAGGATGCATCAATTTTTTACAATGAATGTGCATGCAGTTTTATGTCCTCTAAACTCTGTCCTTTCAAGGACATTCAAGAGAGGAAAAATATCAATGACCAGAGCAACCACTGAAATAGAAAAATGTAACAGAAACCAGAAAGTCAACCACTGTCAATAGGCATCATGTGAGAGTGAGTATTTGGCACTTCCGGCATTTCCGTTTTACTTTACAGTGCTTAATGTGCAGCTCTCAGAAGATGAAAGCAGGAAACTTTTAACTCTAGAAAGAAATGCAGAGATTCTTCCTCTGTAACGGGGGTTGGAAACTAGTCTAAGTACCCAGCCTCACACTTCCTGTCCTTGAGAAGTTGCTATGGCTGATCCAGGTCTTCAGAGATACAGGGCAAGCAAGAAGTTCTTGGCTTGAACACATGCACCCACAGAGGAAGCTTCTAGTATTTATTAAGCAAAGATACTATGTTGGGCACATTTTCTGACCCCCTTCAGATATATCATGCTTATCCTTCAAGAAATCCAGAACCTTAGATACATCATACACAAGATTCAATCCCCCATGCATTGGTACAAGAAATTGTGAAGACAATCTTTGCGTTGTCTCTTTGCCAGGCCAGTCATAGACAATGTCCTTCAGGCATAGAACAGAGAAAGAAAAGAAAGAAGAGAAAAGAAAATGAATGCAGTTATATAGCATGTGAAAAGAGGAAAGCAAACTATCAGAAGGAAGTCTCATACAAAATTAAAATTAAATCTTAAAGGCAAATAGAAATTAATTGAGTATCATCTCAGTGCTTGGCATCATACTAAGGACTTGGAATACAAAAGAGGAAAAGCAAACAAGCAAAGTTTGTATAGTAAGATGGATCCAGATTTGAATTCCAATGCACCTAAAAACTAGTTAATGACCTTAGTCCCACTGCTTAATAGCAGACTGGTTAGACTCATTCTCTTTTCTATAATATTAAACTAGGAATGGCTCTCCAAAGCTTGTTACTAAAATATAATAAAATAGTATGAAAAGGAGTCTACTTACAGTGTGTAACACATAGAAAATTCTAACTAAATTAGGACGATTATAAAATTCTGGAGGATTAATATGTTGAAATGGCATGACTTAAAATAAGAAAAGTGCCTATGTGCTTCATGCTGACAAGACAGTCACAAGGCCATTACACAAAGGAAAAAAAATCAGTCCTTTAATTTCCAGTTTATTGATCATGTTCTGTTTTAGGTGAATAAAATGTTAGAGACAATATATGGGATATAATTTGAATACTTATAAGTATTTATACAAGATTGTATATGAAAGAAGTAGCCATCCTATAAATATGAGATTAAAAAATTATAAAATTGCACATAATATTATTTAATAAATCTCTTTCTTTGGAATACCCATCATATATCTCAACTATATCTTGTAGACATTTTTCTCATACAAATTTGAATAAGCATCGCCTATGACTAGACTAGAAAAGAAACCCAACAGAATGCAAAGGGTCTTTTGTTCTTTCTTTCTTTTTTTTTCTTTTTTGCAATTTCTTTTGTCAATGCACCAGGAACTAGAAGCCAAACTGGAAGATATAGTTTCCTGTTGTCTAACAACTATTCTCTTTTTAGCCTTTTCTACCTAGCTTAGTAATAGTGGGCTGTGTAGGTTGAGATCCTGAAATGTTACCCTGGCCTGAATCCATCTTCAAGTATTCTTTCTCCATCCTTCAATTGTACAATTTTTTTTTTCAAAATCATATTCATTTTGTAAAAAGAAACGTTCCTAGTAGTTTGAGCTGTACAAATAAATGTATTTGCATTAGTACTGATGGCATTCAAAGAGCTTATACGGCTACTTTCTCTTACTTCTATGAGAAGAAAGATTTGTACTAATAGTGTCTGGACAGGATATCATGCCTGCATATATTGTACTATGAATGACTACTAGAAGACAACAATATGCAATGTAGTAGTTATTGTAACTGTCCTACTATCTAACCTGTTTTGAAACTGTTTCGTTGACATTTGTTTCTCAATAAAATTGATTTTAAAATAAATAAAATGCAATCTCTAAAAAAATTATTGTAACTGTCCTACTAACCTGTTTTCAAACTTTCATCGCTATTTTATATTTTTTTCTCATTAAAATGGATAAAAACAAAAAAACAGAAAAAAAGAAAATAGCTTTTACCATTGAATATTTAGTTTTCTTGTCCACAATTTTGAGTTTAAAGATGTCACAGGATTTCACAGACAGTATCAGAGAGTATTCATCAGTAGGGTATTTCCACTTATTAATTAATATTGGGACAAGGTACTGTGCTGCTAGTTCTTAAACTCAGAAAAGATAAAAAAAAATGTGTTTCAACTTAGAAAAATCTAAAATACACAAAAGATTTCAATGGAAGACTAGACATAGGGAAATAGCTTTAATCTCTTATTATAGATCCACTGAATATTTATCATATACAAAAGGGATGTTAAGAAAAACAGTAACTTAAAGAAAATTGATATAAAGGCTTCTTCACCTTTTCCAATTCTCATTATCCTATGAAGTATGAGTTTGCTCATGTTTTTTCAAGAGACAGAAAAAAGATAGATTTAAAAAGCTTTGCTGGTGTAGCCCAGAAAAAAGACACTTGCTAAGCGAATATTTACAATACAGCCTGCACACAGTTGCATTTTACATGCTAATACATACCAATACAATTGAACATATATGTAATGTTACATACATAGTGATGGATTTTTTGCTTTAATGGAATGAATTCATGTTCCAGAGAGGAAGCCATTATTTATATA
>NW_004524594.1:6642834-6643981 GCF_000260255.1 Octodon degus | reverse complement strand
CTAAATGAAAATAGAAGGCAATTATAAGCCAAAAACCAACTAAGTAATAAACTGCAAGAACTATGTGCTTTACTTCAATGAAATAACTATGTTCACTTTGAATCATAATCAAACAAAATAGTATTTCAGTAACCATGATACTCAAAACCTTTTTAATGTTTAGTACACTTAGTTGACGTTATTCTGTTGCTAGAAGATTCTACTCTTTAAGCAAACAAAATATATTTCTTGGACACATAACAAATACCAAGTTTTGATAATTCCATTGCTCATCTCCATGCCCAGTTGTAGATAGTAAGATTCTCTTGTGTTTGCAGAGCAAGCCCCCATATCTTCTGTGTCTCCACATTCCAAGGGTCTTTCAGAGCCCAAGCACCCCGACACTTCTCTGAGTCCACTGTGAGTCAGCAGTAACTTCCCCTCCATTATCCGCTTATCCAACACTCATTCATGGCTGTGACTACTCCATCTCCAAAAAAAAAAAAGAATCAAACCAAATGTATTGACTACCTGCTATTTTCAAGGAATATACTACAGCACAAATCTCAACACAAATATTCCATGACTTTGTTTTTGTCTCCTTAGCTAGATTAAATGCTCCTAGGAGGCCAGAGACATACCTTCCATGTCCACTTTGAACAACACTGAATAAAAATGGCTCAATAAATACTGGCTGTTTAATCCAAAATGGGTAAGTGGCTGTTTGAATGTGTTCGCTTACAGATTAAAATATGTATGAGGAGGCCAATAACAAATGGAAGAATGATAGTTCAAGCACAATTAACTGTGCCTTGTTAGAAGAGTTGCAAATGTGCAGAAATTTAAACTAATGATCACTACCTGCTATTACTCCAGATGATTTGTATCTTCCCTTTGACCCAGAAATGTCTTTGATGCATAAAGATCTGAGCGAGAGAACTATTTTTTAATGGAAAGAAACCTGAACCAAGAGTCATTCAAAGGTGTACCTCTTCCTCTCGCTATTAAATTTTGGGGAAGCAAGTGGAATTTGGCTGCCTTAACTACTTCCTACACCCTACATTTAGAATCATGGTACAGCATGATGCGATATCAAATTCAGAGAGGTAAAAATGGAGGAAGAAAAATAGCAGGGATTAGAAATAATATATATGAATATCATTATATA
>NW_004524594.1:6627703-6642729 GCF_000260255.1 Octodon degus | reverse complement strand
TATATATACATATATATGCACACACACATATATAGTCATGCCTCAGTATTCAGCTAGGGACTGGTTTTAGGATATTCCTGGGATAAGAAATTTTGAGGATGCTCAAGTCCCTTACATAGAATGACTTAATATTTGCATATTCCCCATATTCATATTCTTGTACACTTTAAACAATCTTTAGATAATTTTACTACCTAGTACAATGTAAATGTTTCATAAAATATTCCTATTCTGTACAATTCAGTAAATAATATCAATTTCAAAATGTGTTCACTATAGACATATGGTTTTCAAACATTTTTAATCTGCAGTTGATTGAACCTGCACATCTGGAATTAAGACATGCAAAGGGCTCTGTATGCATATATGTGTGTTGTATTTCTTTCTATATATATACAAAATACAAAGTATAGATTATATATTTATGTTATATATATATGCATATAAGTATATACATGTACAAAAACTGCATTTAAAAATGAAAAGTCAATTTACTCTGTGGAACCACCCTAATGAGACAGGACTCTTGTCATTGTGTTGACCGGAGCTTGAAGAGACCCAATCAAAACTCCTGTCACAACAGGCTCAGTTGTGACCACGTCCTCTGATGTGGATGCCTTCATGTGTATTTGTCTTCCCACAGCCCGTTGTCCATTAGTATGACAGAAGCATTTTTCAGAATGATGTCAGCTCCAACCAATTTATCCCTTAAACCAATCAAGGACCTTAACTTTTTTTCTTATCCTAAACCCTTTACCATGGCCTAAGAGCTACTGTGATATCTGGCCCTTTCCTCATAAGCCCATGTGGTATTTCTGAGAAAACAGTGGAAGCAGTGTGATAAAGGAGTTCCTACTCCAGATTAAACAATAAGAACAGCTGCATGGTAGATTCTATAGTAGACAGGTCTTTCTAAAATGTATTTGTAAAATTCATTTTATATAATCGATGTTTGAATAAAAGCATTTAATAACAAAATGAACAGCAGGCTTAAATTCACTCAAGTAACCATAGCTGTCTCCCATTTCCTTACAGAATGTGTGAAGGTGACAAGCTAATTGTATTGTGATGCATCAGGGATAGAAGAGGAATTCTGGGTGCATCTATGCATATTCATTATAGTGTTTAATTTATTAGCATGTTTACCACCAAAATTGCAAGGCAAATTATATTCTATATCAGGCCCAAAAGGGGATTTCATCTTTCTTGATTGGCCCGGCTCCAAAGGAAAGCACATTAAAGAGAGGAATTGCAGTGTTGGTTGTTAATATTTAAAGTGATGTAGAAGATGGCGCTCCTTAAAATAAATACTGCTCACCCTTCCAATGAGGAATTAAATCTATTCCACTCATTCTGCACTTGTAATCAGAAAACCAGAGTAGAGAAGCACTGCCCCCTCAAAAAACAAACAAACAAACAAACAAAAATGATTGAACAAACATGGAAAGGATTTCTCACTGAAAATTCACACTAGGGTGGTTCCTTCTAATGCTTTCTCCTCCAGCACAAAAATAACAAAACAGTCTTTGACCTGGCTCCAGTTTCTGTTTCTATTCAGTGAAATTAAGAATCAATGATCTCCTAAAAGAATACTTATTGAAAAATTATTCAGTCAACAAGATTATAAGGATACTTTTTTCCAGAATACTCATTTCATAAGACATCTTAGAAGAAAAAATATCACTGTGTGGCTTAAACAAAGCTTAAAAATATGGCAAAAACATTTTCCTCTTAGAATCTCACAAGGTTTATTTGTTGCCAATGAGCCTGAACAGTTCTACACTGAAGAATTCTTCCCTACTTTGTGTAGTAGTTCATTCCAAACTTGGCTAAATATAGTGAGGTATTTTTTTATATTATAATGATTGATAAATGACTTACAGAGTGGATGACCCAAATTAAAAAATTGGACAGTGGGCAATGGGAGATCAAAGTTAATAATAAATTCTTATTGTTTGCTTCCAAGTTTAAAATATAATAAAGATAAAATTAATGTACACATTAAGGTCACTGTATTGTCAATATTCAAAATGAAGCTGATTCTAGTTTATTTTCAGTAATATATAATCACTACACTTAGGAGGCTGAAAACAGGAGCATCACTACAAGTGTGATCTACGTAGGGAGACCCTGTAGACTCTGCGTCCCCTGTAATAAGTGCACAAAAAATCTTACATTAACTACTTTGAAACATATATGTAGCTAGTAATTAAGGATGCCCTATGGATCTACCAGGAAGGATCATACATACTTTACTTTCCACATTTGTTTTCCACTTATGACACTGTAGCAACCACTGGAGAGAAGCGGTGGAAAGCCTTGAGCTCTATCAGACAATCATCTCCACTTGGAGTCCAGAAATAGTGAACACATGCCATTATATTCTCTGTATCTTAGTACTGTGCCCCTTAATAACTTAGGAGCAATGATGCTTATTAACTTAGGCACGAATGGGTGTGAGTACTTGAGGCTTCCACACGTGGTGCACACACAGCATGTCTCTGTGACATTCTCTTCTCCCTTTGGTATGGGCAGAGGAAGGTACCTGCTCAGAAGAGATTGGGGGAAACATGCAGATAAAGCAAGTACCCAAGCCCTAGCATTGTTTTCTCTGGGTGCATAAACTCGCTCTAAAGCAGAATTATTATACAGGGACAGCCTAAGGTAAGTGAGGTGAGAGAAACAGTGTTCAGCGAGTGAGATTCCCTTGCTCTTTCTTACAATATAATTGTCTCTTTCTGGCTAATAATTTGAAAATGAAAAAATGCAATCCATAGCAGAATAAATATGAACAGAGATATTGGTATAAGTTATATCCTCAAAGCAAATATATTTCTTGAAAAAAAACTGAAAGTGTATTACATAGATATTTAGAATGCTTGGTAAGATATGGACATTAGTATTTACCATCTGTATAAATTAAATATATGTATCCTAAAAGTGATCACATTGCATGCTAACAATGAATCAAGATGAAATTTCTGGTGGTCAGTCTACTCAACTTGTACATAACTGAAGAACATGTTCTCAGGAATAAAATATGTTGTGTGAATCCCTTATACTAATGATATATTTTTGTCTTTCCAAAGTTAGGTGGTTTGTTGGCTTTTTTTCTGGTAAATTCTGGTCACTTACATGAACACAAACCAGGCATGGTGGCATATGCTTATAATCCCACCACTCTGAAGCTGAGGTAGGAGGATTCCTGTGGGTTTAAGGACAGCCTGGACTATATAGCGAGACTTCTCACATAAAAAATAAAAAGCAAACCAAACAACAAATGAACTTAAATATCAATGGGCCAGGCAGATACCTCAGTGGATTAAAGTGCCTGCTTAGGCAGAGCGCAGTGGCCAGGGTTTGATCCCCAGCATGTGGTTCTGGCCCCGTCCCCAGGGCACGCTGAGATGGAGATTGAGACTGGACATGGTAGCGGGCCCGCAAACCCAGCACTTGGGAGGCTGAAAACAGGAGGATCACTACAAGTCCAATCTACTTAGGGAGACCCTGTAGACGCTGTATCCCCTGTACTAAATGCATAAAAATAAATATCAAACATATTTCTTCTATATCCTCCCATTATATTTCACCATGTGAAAAATCCTTTTTAAAGTACAATAGTTAAACATTTATGAGTTCATATGTTTCTACCTAATATGAAAGACACACTTATCAGAAGAGCATAAGAGATTACATTTCCAAAACTCTTAAACTAACAGATGCATTTCTGCAAATGAACTTTTTAAATAAAGATTTCAGTATATGTTCTAGTTAATATGTCGTACATCAAATGAGGGCCTGCAATATCTATATGCAGCTGTTTAAATAATTAGACATAATCAAAATCAAGCTGGCTTCCCTGTAGAAAAATGATGCAGATAAACTTTGAAAGGTGACAATAAATTAGCATGTGTACCTTGTTTCTTTGCAGAATAGGGCTTTGTTTCTGAATTGGTGTCCTGAAAATTAATTACTTCCAATAATATGTAGTATATTTAATCAATGCTAAGTGCTACTGCAAACCATTTTTCCACTTGTAATTAAGTTATACTCACATATTCCCATAAAAAAGCACATAAAAGCAAGTTGAATTACATGAATAATGTGGGAGTCATCGTGTGCAATTTCAAACCTTTGTCCTCTTGGCTCCAGATTTGTTCCAGATTCAATGGCAAATGATAACATGATTTTGTGACAATTTTTACAAAAGGTCTTTTTGATGAATAATAAGTCACCAAAAATCATATGTTTCTCCGGAGTGCAGATTTGCTGTAAGGCTAGGCCTCCTGGGTCGGAGCATTAATTACTATCTAAGCAAAGTGCCATTGTTCAAGAGACAAGCCTCAGAGCTATTGTTTCATTCTACCTACCTTTCTTACATCTGGGACTTGTGTGAAATTGTCTTTACATTTCAGATCATAGATGTTGGTGTTGTCTGGTATAACTTTAATCATTGATTTTCCAACCTCATTTTCTGAAAGGTTGGGTCTGGAAGAGGAATGGTGGGTTTCTTGAACTCACACTTGCTGGAAACTACAAAGTGACACCGTGGGTTGAAGATGTTCTGCTATCCTGTGAATGTTGCATGTCCCAAGAGCACATCTGCTGTGGCATTTCCAACACTTTAGCTAAGCAGAGAATATTAATCCTCATACACTCTTTGGGGAGAGTTATACTATTAGAAAAAGGCACTTAATAGTCCAATAGTGCAAATAAGACGATATAAGGTCAACATTCCCTCCAAGAACCATCATTAGAACACTACACTAAAAAGAACATCTAAAGGTATATAAGGTATGCCACAGATAGAGACCCTGGATGAAGGTGACTTATTTATCTTGTTTAAAACAGAATTTCAAGGACCAGGGAGACAGCTCAGTGGCATAACCACCTGTCAGGCATGTGCGGTGTTCCAAGTTTGATCCCTGGTACCACAAAAAAATGAGAGAGAGAATTTCAAAATAATTTTGGAATTAATTATTCTCTCTCTGCTTGTCTGCTATGACTTTTGGTAGAGAGGCAGAGGGAGGAGGGGGAGGAAGGAGAGAGGGAGATGGGGGACAGAGAGAGAGAAAGAGGGAGGGAGAGAGAGAGAACGAGAGAGAAGTAAAGAGAGGTATTAAATTCCTTGTCAACCATGGCAATGCAAACAACAGTGCAAGTTATGTAAATCTGAATTTAACTTCCTTTATTTAGATCAAAGGTATAAATAACATCTACCTAATGGTTAAGAGGCAGAAAAATACTTTAAGTCATCAGTACAGGTTATACAGTTTTCGTGAATGTAATCATAGTTATTGACTCTGATGAAAATCCAAGATCACTAAACAGAGCCCTGTAAACAACCAGCTTCTTTCAAGACTTATGAATTAGATATGATAATTTTTGAAAGAGAATCACACATCACCAAAGCACTGATACATATTACACACATATGTGTGTGCATTACCCCAAACAAATGTAATTATTATATATCACAAAGATATATTATGAAAAATAAAAATCAGTCAGTAACTATGATTTGTTATTAAATGCTTCCTTCTTACCTAACCTCACAAAAGCATGGCATTGCACAAGATTAGCAGCAGTGATTGGATTTAGGTGAGTTCGCTCTGTTTTCAACAGTCCTATCTTCATTCTTACAGTGTTCTTTTTCTGTGTTGTTGAAACATGAAATAACTGTCGGGGATTTGTCCATATATTAGGACCATTTCAAGTATCTAATCATGCATAAGATAATCTAAAGAAAAACTAGAGCTAGCAAAGTTTAAAAAAAAAAGGCATGACTTTATAGATGTTGCAATTGAAAAGGAGAATATAACTTTTAAAAAAAGAGAATGGGAAAAATGTTAACAGAATGTTTCTTCTTATCAGCTTGATCTATTGAATCAGTGAAATCATGATGAAGGAAGTTATTTGAGGGATATAGACAAATTAATTTTAAAGTTATCTTTGTCTTAACCATCCAGCAGAAAAGTATAAAAACGAAGTATAAGAAGTAAAGCAGGGGCTGGGGAGATGGCTCATTGGAATAAGTGCTTCCCTGGCAAGCACAAGGGCATGAGTTCAATCCCCAGTTCTGCCAAAACAAAGAAGAAGAAGAAGAAAGAAGAAGAAGAAGAAGAAGAAGAAGAAGAAGAAGAAGAAGAAGAAGAAGGAGGAGGAGGAGGCACCACCCAACTCCAAGAATCATGATGTAGCTGTGTTAATCACAATAGTGTAAATTAGGAAAATGATAGATTAATGGATCAAAGTGAGAAACAGAGGCGCAGAAACAGGGCTACACAAATACAGCTGACTGACCGCAGCAAAGGAGCAAAGGAAATTCAGTGAAGAAAAGGTAATAGTTTTAAACTATAGTGAAACTGCTCAATATTCCCATGCCAAGAGATTAATCCCCCATCTTAGAACTTTTGTAAAACTTAACCAAAAAAAGAAGCCTTAATTGAAAAGTCCAAGTTTGAACACTTAGAGGATACCATGCAGAAAAATATAGATAAACTGGACTTCCTTAAAACTAAGGAAAAAAAAAAAACCTTTCACTAGGTAATACGCAATGTTAAAGGGCAGGCAGATAGCTCAGCGGACTAAAGTGCTTGTTTCGGCAGAGCGCAACAGCCGGGTTTGATCCCCGATGTGCTCTGCCAACCCCACCCCCAGAGCGTGCTGAGTGCGCTGAGACTGGGCGTGGCAGCATATGCCTGCAATCCCAGGGCTTGGGAGGCTGAAAACAGGAAAATCACTGCAAGTCCAATCTACGTAGTGAGACCCTGTAGACCCTGTAGTAAAATTAAAAAAAAAAAAAAAAATTTGCAATGTAAGAGAATAAGAAGACAATCCATGGAATGAGATACTATTTTGGCAAATGACCCATTTGACAAATGAAGTTAACTAAAATATGTAAAAATTCACAACAGGAAAACAAATAGCACAATCAAAAGTTGAGCCAAAGACCTTAACAAGTACTTTACAAAGAAGATTGACATAAAAATTAAGCATATGAAAATACATTCAAAATACCTTTTTTTTTTCTGAACTGGGGATTGAACTCAGGCCCTTGTGCTTGCCAGGCAAGCGCTTATTCTACTGAGCCATCTCCCCAGCCCCAAAATGCCTGCTCTGAATAAAACTTCCCAGCAGCATACTTGTCTAGTGTGCACAAGGCCCAGAGTCCAATCCCCAGCACTGCAGAGCAAACAAAGAAACACAAAAGTTCAAAAAAATAAAAAATGTTCCATATCATAAATCTTCAGAGAAATGCAGATGTGGTGGTGGGTTAACTCATGGGTCTATTTGTAACAATCGGCTGAACTGATTCGGTATGGTTCTGAATGTGGAAGGACCTCCTGCGGATTGCTGTCACTTGCATAAAAAGAGAGGCAGAGGGGAGGATCCTGTGCTGTGGATTCTCCTGAAGCAGCCTGTGGATGCTGGCTTGCCTGATACGAACGCACTTGCTCTCATCCTCAGATAAGCATGTGTCCTTGCTGTTGCTGAGAATGTGTGATTCTTTTCAGGGAGCTCTGGTCCTTACCTTGAGTGTCATTTCCTGGCTCCAGTGCAGGTCTCTCAGCCTGCTGGCACAGATCCTTCATTCTGCTTTCACAAAGTTTCTAGCTTCCACAGCTGACCTTTGGGCCTTCCCAGTGCAGGCCCTTGACACAGACTTACATGAGATATTGTCATGGGTTCTTCTTCATCTGGACTTGGGAAGGATATTGTTATGATACCCAGGCCTTCAGCTAGATTCTTTGGGTCTGTAATGTGTGGACACATCTCCTGCAATCTTCTGTATTTGACTCTTTGGGTGTATAACGAAAAATCCTATAAATTATTTCTTGTATTAAATCTTCTCCCTTGTAAACCCTGACTACAACAGCAAGCTAACACAAAAAGGAGATAGATACCACTATCCATCTATCAAAATGGTCAAAATATTGAACACTGAGAACAACAAATGCTGATTTGGAAGTGGATCAACACAATCTTGTTTACTGCTAGTGAGAGTTCAATATGATGATGTCACTTTGGAAGAGAGTTTGGCAGTTTCTTGAACAACTAAGCACTCATCATATGACCTAGCAAACAAATTGTACAGTGTTTACCCAAAGTTGCAAAGTTACATCTACACCACATCTCACACAGATGTTAACATCTTTATTCACAATTGTCGTGGCTCAGGAGCAACCCAGATGCCCTTCAGTAGGTGAATGGATAAGTGAATTACAGTATATCCAGACAATAAAACCTTATTCAGCACTAAAAATAAATGAGCCATGAAAAGACAGGGAGGAAGCTTAAATGTATATTATTAATAAGTGACAGAAGCCAATCCAAAAAAGATTGATGATATATGATGTCAAGTATATGACATTCTAAAAAAACTACTAAGATATAGAAACGAGGAGGCAATAAATTGCTGCCTAGGATGGAAAAAAGAAAATGAATAATGTGGTAGAACACATAGGGGGTTTAAATCCATAAATACGTTCTGTAAAATACTGCAATAATGGATACATGTCATTGTATATTGGCCCAAACCCATAGGATGATAACATCAAAAGTGAACTTTAATATAAACTATAAACTTGGGGTGATACTGACATGTCAGTGCAGGTGAACCGACCAACTCTAGTGAGGCAATAGGGCAGGCTGTTTGTGGGTGGGGAGAGGTGTTCTCTGGGCTATCTCTGTAAATTCTTATCAGTCATTTACTAAACAAAACTGCTGTTAATAATCAAGTCCATTTTAAACACGAGATCAAAGGAAGAAAAATAAAAAAACAATGCTGTTGATTTTTTTCCATAATGTTATTGAAAAACAAATAACAATGAGACAGTTTCAAATCAAGTTGGTAGGACAGTTCCAATAATTAACACATTGCATACGCTCTTCCTAGTGGATATTTGCTGTATAAGATGCAGACATGATATCCTATTTACAAACACTATTAGCACAAATCCCTCTATTCATTAAGAGAATGTAACTATATATCTATCCTAACCATTTTGAATACACAGACACAAAATGGATATTCATCTGTATCCCCTTTTTTATTTAGTTCCTTCATTTGGATATTATAGGTGTGTTAACTCAGCAAAATATTCTAAAAGAGTCCAGTAGTCCATAATGTATTGGGTCTTCCACTTGACTGGCAATTTCAGAAATTATTGACAAGAGTCCCCCACAGCTCAACACAACACCCACCGTGGGAAAAAAATGCTGTTGATACAAATATAGGCAATTATCAAAAAGATTTGAGGCAAAGGATGGAAACCTATGAAATATTACTAAATATATGATAGTGGACACAGCATATCAGGACTATAGACATGCAATACTATTTAAGTGATGAACAGAAAAGGAAATCTTAACAAAGGGAAATAAAGTACTTGAGGTAGACTAGTAACTTGCTCAGGTAAATTTCAAACGCTAGTTTTCTGACTTTAAATTCCATGTTCTTAACCACTTATCATGCTGCCTCATTATTTTGATAATCTTGCATGCATGCTTTTAGTAAATGTAAAAAAGTAATGTCAAGATTTCTCTCAGGCATCTGATCTGCTTCCTAGACTATCCATGTCCAGTAGCATGATCTACATTGAACCTCTACTTTGAGATCTATCAGGCTTGTTTTGTTTTGTTTGTTTGTTTGTTTGTTTGTTTGTTTTTTGTGTATGAGGAATCAAACTCAGGACCTCAACCTTCCCAGACAGGTGCCATGTAAGGATACAACCTAATTTTTTGATAAATTGACATTTAGCTCAAGAAATTACAAAGGACTCTGGACAGAATGCAAATCAAATATACTCAGGTTCTAATGTCCTATGTCTTTTTCATCTTTTTGGGAAAAAATATATGTATAGCTAACACTATCTAATAAGAAACTAAAACATGAAATGCAATGGAGTGACATGCTTCCAAGATAATATATACTTGAGTGATAGGATTGGGTGAGTTTCTTAGATAATTCCTTGAAGTTTTACCCACATGAGACTGAATAAAAGAAAAGAGTTAATTAGGTCAACTATAAGAAGTAAAGTATTTCACGCTCAGAATCAGCATATGTAAAGAACATCCAATTCCAATAAAAGTAAAGGGAGATTGAACATATTGGTGACCTAGAGAAAGGGAGTTGGCACAGGGTTTCTGACAAGACTAGACAGGAAGGAAAGGTAGGCAAATGTGGAGAATATTTTTATAGACATTTTATGTTTTGTGTCATCATTTTCTACTCCACATTCATAACAATTATGAATTTGTAGTGCTAATTTCCAAATGAGATGAAATCAGAGATTTACCTCAACCCTCCACAGAAATTATTACAGTGTTAGGCACCAATGGTACCAAGGAGTTGACATTAAAAATCACAGCACTACTGAATTATATGAGTGGCTTGAGTCTAAATCGAAAGAGTCTGTGATAAAATTTTGGACAGTTTTATCACTAGTTAGTTTTCCAGGAAATACAACTCTGGCCTTCACACAGGAAGACAGCATGGGAAGTTATCACATGCAGCAGGCGTGAATGGATCTGTACTTCACAGGGACAGAGAGGTCATCAAAGCACAGTGCATCACTAAGTCCCTGGATCATGCTTGGGGAAGAGACATTGTCTGTGATAAACTGCCCTTGACCACTGTTGAAAGTTTTGCCTATGTTTCAATAAAAAATCTGTTAAACCTTAGTTATAATCCATTCTAGCTTCTTAAAAATCACCTAGTATTTACAGAAAATACGCAGTAGGTTTCTGTACCCTCTTTTCTACACATGCCTTAAAGAGCCACAGTCAGTTTTGATTTCAGGTTCATGACCAAAAACTAGGAGACACTGTGGATATTTACACAAATTAATCAGCCATTTAAAAGTTTTATATATGAGAATTTTGCATCACACTTCCCTTTAAGTACCATATTCCACTTGTCCAGTTAGTTCCTAGTCATCATTTCTGTGTGTGCGTTTGCGTTTGCGTTTGCGTTTGCGTTTGCGTTTGCGTGTGTGTGTGTGTGTGTGTGTGTGTGTGTGTGTGTGTGTTTGGTGTATGCTAGAGATCAAAGCTTGGACCCACACATTGTAATGAATCGTACCACTGGGCTATTTCAGCAACCCCCTTGCTATTAACTCTTGAAAAGATGAAGGGAAATTAGGAAAGTGGTACAGAACTGAACCAAACCTTTGAACAAATAGACTTGGTGGACATATACAGAGTGTTCCATCAAATAACATCTGAGTACACATTCTTTTCAGCTGCCCATGGGATGTTCTCCAAAATAGACCATATGCTAATCCATAGATCACGCTTAAGTAATTGCAAGAAAACATAAAATATCTCATGCATATTATCTGACCACAGTGCAAAGAAACTGGAAATTAATAACAAAAGAAACAAAAAACCACCCATAAACACAAAAATTATATAACACCCTCCTCAGCAACCGAAGGGTTATAGACATAATTTAATATACAATTTAAAAATATCTACAATCCCATGAAAATTCAAAAATAACTTAGCAGAATTTGTGGGATGAAATGAAAGAAGTTGCCAGAGGGAAATTTATAGTCGTGAACTCACACATTAGGAAAACAAAAGGAGAACAAATAAATATCTAATGCTGCACCTCAAGCATTTAGGAAAAGAAGAGCAAACGAAGCCCAAAGTACAAATATGGGAAGAAATTATAAAAGGTAGAGCGGAAATTAGTGCAATTGAGCAAAAGAAAAAATTACAAATAATAAATAATGAAAAAGCTGGTTCTTTGAAAGATCAAGTAAAATCGATAAGCTCTTAGCCAACCTCAACCAAAAGAGGAAAAAAAAAATGAAATTCAAGCAATGTGTTATCAAAAGGGAGAAATTACTACAGACCCCATGGAAATTCAGAAGATCTTTAATAGCTATCTTGAAAATTTTACTCTCACTAAATGAAATACATGGAAGAAATGGACAGATTCCTAGATAGGTACAAATTACCAAAACTGAATGAAGAACATAAGGAAACTCTGAATAAACCAGTATCAGCCAATAAAATTGAAAGTGTAGCAAAAATAAGTAACTTATCAACAAAGAAAAGCCAATGTCCTGATAGATTCACAGCCAAATTATACAAGTAATTTAGAGAAGAATTAATTCCAATACACTTCAAAATCTTCAATGAAATAGAAAAGTAAGAAACACTCCCAAAATCATTTATGGAGGCAAGAATTATACTGATAACAAAACAGAATGACTCAACTGAAAAAGATAATTATAGGCCAATCTCTCTTATGAACATGGATGCAAGTATTCTTAATTTAAAAACTAGCAAATATAATGCAGCAAATTATCAGGAAGATCAAACACCACTACCATGTAGGATTCATCCCATGAATATGAGGATGGTTCAACATTTCTTTCTCAAATCTATAAATGTAATAAATTATATCAATAGAGACAAAAGAAAAAAAACACCAGGTCATCTCAATAGACATGGAAAAAGCTTTTGACAAAGTTCAGCACTCATTCATGACCAAAGCCCTACCGAAAATTGGAAAACATCCTCTACCTCAATCTCATAAAAGCCATCTGTGACAAACCAACAGACATCATTCTAAGTGGAGAAAAACTGAAAGTTTTTAATCTAAAATCAGGTACAAGACAATGATGTACTCTATCACAATTCTCATTCTATATAGTTCTGGAAACATTAGTTAAAGTCTTTAGATAAGAGAGAAATAAAAGGAATAAGAATAGGTAAGGAAAAGTTTAGAATATCATTATTCATAGATAATGTGATACTCTACATGGAACATCCAAAAAGCTCCAACAAGGAGCTCCTAGAATTAATAAATAAATCCAGCATCATAGCAGGATACAAAGACAGCACTGCAAAATAAATAGCATTCATCTACACAGACAAAAACTTATTGAATGAGAAATTAGAGAAACAATACCCTTCACAATAGCATCCAAAGAATGAAATACTTAGGAATTAATTTACAAAGAAAGAAAAGATCTATTCAATGAAAATTACAATACTGTGAAAAAGAGATCAAAGAACACTTCAAAAAATGAACAATATTCTTTGCTCCTGGATAGGACGAATCAACATTGTGAAAAAGGGCATACTCCCAAAATTGTTAAATAGATTTAATGTAATCCCTGTCAAAACAACAGCACCTCACAGATCAAGAGAAATCATTCCTAAAATTTATTTGAAACCAGAAAAGACCTAGAGTAGAAAAGGCAATCCTTGGCAACAAAGGCAAGGCAGGAGGCACTACAATCCATGATTAGAAAATATACTACAAAGCTATTGTGTCAAAATCAGAATGGTACTGGCAAAAAAAAGAATAAAGAAAAAGAAGAGACCCAAGAAGAATCAATGGAACAGATTAGAAGATGCAAATACAACTAAAAACACACTCAGCCTTATCTTTGACAAAGGGGTACAACACATTCATTGCAAGAAAGATAGCCTCTTTAACAAATAGTACTGGAAAAAACTGGCTCTCCATATGCAGAAAACTAAAACTATACCTGGTCTATCACCATGGTGTAAAGTAAAATCAAAATGGATTAAAGATACAGACATTAAAACAGAAACACTAAATCTAGTGGAAGAGAAAGCAGGTGAAAATCTTAAAGACAGGGTAGACAGAGTGTTCATGAACAAAAAACAAACTGCATGGGAAATGCTTTAAAGAATCAACAAACAGGATCTCATCTTATTAAGAAATTTTTACAAGTTAAAAGATATCTCCAACAAGGGCCAGCCTGATAGTTCAATGGACTAAAGCCCCAGCTTAGGCAGAGAGCACCTGCCAAGGTTTGATCCCTGGTGTGCCATGAAGCCCAGCCCCCAGAGCACACTGAGAGGGCGACTGAGACTGGGTGTGGTGGCATGCGCCTGTAATCCCAGGGATTGGGAGTCTGAAAACAGAGGGATCATTATAAGTCCGATGTATGTAGTGAGACACCGTAGACTCTGTCCCTGTAGATCCTGTCCTAAATACAGAAAAAAAAATCTCCAACAGAGTGAAAGTTTAACTCACAAATTGGGAAAATATCATAACCAAAAATCACTCAGACAGAGAACTTCTATGTAGAATACATAAAGAACAACAACAAAAACAACAGACATGAGGATCCCAAAATTCAAAGACCCTATCCAAGAGCAGGCATCTCAGATGTATACACACTTCTCATAGGAAGAAGTACAAATGGCAAATAAATATGTGAAAAAATTTCCACAGCACTATCGTTTGAGAAATGCAAATAAAACCCACAGTGTGATACCATCTCACCTGAGAAATAATGACTGTCATAAAGAAATCAATGAATAGCAAATTCTGGAGAAGCTTTGGAGGAGATGGAACCCTTCACTATTATTGATTTGACTATAAACTGGTGCAGCCAGTGTGGAAATCAATGTAGAGACTCCTCAGAAAACTTTGACTAGAAATCCCTTTCAATCCAGCTGTTCCCCTCATGGGTATCTGTCCAAAAGAACAGAAAAACATCACAGCACAGTAATATATGTGCACCCATATTTGTAGCAGCACAATTTGTCATGCCAAATCTTGGAAACAACCAAAATGCCCATCCTGAGAAATGGATTAAAAAGTTGTGTATGCTTTTTAATATACAATGGAGTATTATTCTGCTAAGGAAAGACAACCTTGTGGCCTTCACAGGTAAATGGATGCTACTAGAAGGTACAATCATGAATGAAGTAAATCAGACCCACATCTATAAAACTCGTATTGTCGCCCTAGAGACAAATCAATAAGAATAAATAAAATCCGAGAGGTATCAGAAAGAAACTGATCATAAGGAATGAAGAATGAAGATGAGGGAAAGGAAAAAAGGAAAGGGGGAAAAATCATGAAAGTATATATACGTGATAGCTGACACGATTGTGATACTGATTTCCATTAGTTTATTGAAAATAGCAGCTAATTTTTAAAAAAATTTTACTTTAACTCTATATGCTAATATCTATAATCTGAACAACTGCATTAAAGAGAGCAATGTGCAACACAAAAAGCA
>NW_004524594.1:6625101-6626715 GCF_000260255.1 Octodon degus | reverse complement strand
TAGATAGATAGATAGATAGATAGATAGATAGATAACAGGATCTACAAGGTCTCTCTACTCAGATCGGACTCATAGTGATCCTCCTGTTTTTAGCCTTCCAAGCGCTGGGATTACAGGCCTGCACCACAATGCCTAGTCTCAATCATCTCAGTGCAAGGGACATGGGTGGGGCCAGAACAGCAAGCAGGGAATCAAAGAAAAATCTTTATTGGAAAATGGCTTTCACTGAAAATTCATTCATACCAGTAATAATTGATAGCTTTTATTGTATTTTAAGATACATATCCATAGTTGTGTATATACTTTTCTTTATATATTTCTCACATTCCTAGTGTTTATGAAAATACCAATCTAAAAGAAAATTTAATTTAATTTAAAATCCTTACTATATGAACAAAAGGTTATTATTATAGAGTGCCCATCCCAGTGTGGAGGCCCAGGAACCTGTCCATTTCCCAGAAGGTCAACATTTTCTACTGGGGTTTTAGGGAAAACGTCCCAGTTGCAGGGCCCCTGACAGAACAGACTTGAACATTCATCTCAAAATGCCCATCAAGGAGAACAACAAAGGCAAGGAAAAGAGCTTCAATCAGCAAGGCCATGGTGCACAGGACAGATAAGAAGCTGGATCCATGTCTTCTAAGGATTGACAGAGATCAGGGGTGGATGTAAAAAAGAATGAAGGCAGAGGTTGGGGTTTTGCATAGTTGGCAGCATGAAGAATTTCAACCCAGCCATGATCAGGGTGCTGTGTACCTGGGGCTGTTTCTGCAGAATGCTGGGAGTGCCACCATCACTTCTGGGGTAATGCAGGTGACACTGAAAGAATGGCTCCTGCTGGGAGGAGGGGACCTCTCTATAGTCATCCTGAGGCTCCTTCTTGGTGGGCACGTTTCACCATGGGTGGTCTGCTAGACTCTGCTTTCGCAGGAATCTGAACTGACCTAAAGGCTAAACGTTTGAACAATGACTGCAGGCTTATAAACACCTCTTCCTTGGGGCCTGTACCTGATGACCCTAAAAATTACTTAAGTGACCCTGATCTTCCCATCTTTAAACTTGATGGGGGATAGTACAGCCCAGCAAAACCTTGGGCTAATCAACCTTAAATCACAAGAACTGAGACTGGTGCTCCTTAAATAATCCACAGGCCTACATTTGGAGTGGAGCAGGAATCTCACCACAGGTTTCAAGATGAGAAAGGAGACAGATTCAAAAGTAGAAGTAGAGATGCCAAGCTTCACCCTGCTTTTAATTTCCTATTGAGAATGTGAAAACCTCCCTTGCAGGCCTGGTTAGAACCTCAAACTTCCTTCTTTATTGAACTTTCATGCATTTTAAACTTGATTGTGCCCCATTGCGTCTGTTTTCACAGGAGCAACAGCATTCAGCAGTTTCTCAAGCTTTGTGCTTCATAAACAGCTAAAGAAATTTATCTTGGCTTGGAGAACACACATATATAGTGTATTATATGCTAGCATTTATATACAATATAGAATATCCATAATATATATATATAAGGAGATGGAACCCTTCACTATTATTGATTTGACTATAAACTGGTGCAGCCAGTGTGGAAATCAATGTAGAGACTCCTCAGAAAACTTTGACTAG
>NW_004524594.1:6620941-6624216 GCF_000260255.1 Octodon degus | reverse complement strand
GTATATAAAGTAAATCCATATTAATACGATGAACTGTAAAAGGCTCAAGTCAATAACTTCTGAGGATAACCCACTAATATTATAGACTGCTAGACAGTGTTCAATTGTTTAGTTGAATTCAAACACCTATAGTATTTAGATGCCAATAGAATATTCACCTTTGACAGGACAAAAAAACAAAAATAAAAATGAAAATTTTTTAAAAAGATACAAAGGAAAGATCTTTTTGTATTTATATATACAAAATAGTTAGGATAAATTTACAGCTACTTTTGCTTTACTCAACTAGAAGAACGAGGTGTACTAACAGTGTTTGAACAGACTATCCTGTCTGCTTCTTGTACTATGTATAACCACTAAGAAGATAACAATGTACAGTGTATTGACTATCAAAACTGTACCATTAATCAGCTGTGAAAATGTCTCATTCATATTTATTTCTCAATAAAACATAAATATTAAAAAAAAAGAAATCTGAAATCACTTTCAGTTTGATTGAATTAAAGAGAGGGATTGCCAGGCCAGATCCACACAAAAGCTCTGAAGAACCACCTACTGCTCTGCTTCACCCAGATTCTACAACTTTCTTCCCAAGATTCCTTGGTGCATAAGCCCTTTCTTCCTCTTCACAGACAGAGCTGCGGCACCTCTTCTCTCTGAAGTTGCTTCTTTCCGCTTCCATCTGCTTCAGTGAGATGCTGTTCCTCTCAGAACAGTATGATCGCCCATCTCAAGATCACATCTGCAAAATGCCTTTTACCATGTGAGATGAATTCACAGGCTCAGAGGTTAAGACCCAGGTGCCTTGGGAGGCTTTCTTCTCTGCCTGGTGGACAAGTAGATACTCTTGTCATGTATTTCTGACTCCAGCCCATCGTGTTTTAAGTCTGTTCTCAGAAGCAAAGTTGACAGTGAACATAAATAGAAAGAACCCTCTTTCTCAAGATGTTCCTTCCAATTTCTCCTTACTCTGGAATAACACTGGGACATTTTCTCCCTCACATTGGTTACGAAAGGCCAGGCTTAAATGACCTTCCCTTCTAGTTGAGTCTTGATATATTCACAACAGGAATAACTTCACACCGGTACTCTTCAGAGCAGTTATCAACTTCTTGAAAACAAACTATCCTTAGTTGTTCAATATATAACAAGTCCTACTTTCCCACTTTAATACATGTTAAAGGATTTTGGTGCTCTTACTAGATTAGCTGAAGATTAACCATCCATGGGGCTAGTCTTTAATTCTACCCTCTTTTCTTTTCTTTTCTTTTCTTTTCTTTTCTTTTCTTTCTTTCTTTCTTTCTTTCTTTCTTTCTTTTCTGTATTTTTAGTAGAGGATCTACAGGGTCTCAATAAATAGATCATATTCCTAGTGACTCTTCCATTTTCAGCCTCCCAAGCACTGGGATTAAAGCATACGCCACCATGCCTTTTCATTTACCATCTCAGTGTGTCCCAGGGGTGGGCTGGCACTGGTAAGTCAAGGAACTTACCTTCCTTTGACTCAGGTCCATGGATGTGTCATGTAGAATAAATTTAATCAAATGAAAACTTCACTATTATAAGTATTCTTATCTAAATTTATCTCACTAGACAACGACTTAAAAATGAGGAAGGTAAATCCACACATTTTTCTTCATTGTCTCCTAATGTTTATTGAATTAGGTTTTAATTTTTGACTTTTCATCTTCTACCACTCCCATGCACCAACAGTAAAAATCATCCCTTATTTGGTTACATAACTGCCATCTATTAGTAAATAGACTGACTAGATTTGACTGTCAGAGGAGAGGGTGGAGTTAGCATGTTGTAATCACTTAATTATTGGCTTTGGCACTGAAAGAAAATAATTACACACAACTATTTTTAAAAGGTTACACTCAAAATCCCATAATGAATTATATAAAGCACACTGTAACATTTATACTTTGAAAATAAGAAACGCTCTTATTGGATGACCTGCTTAGAAAGTGATTGGACATCGCTGGTGACAGAAGATGTACTGTCTATAAACCAGTAACACTCTACTATTTCAACAGTTTTCAGATCTGGCCCTGTGGAAACAGCTACCTTCCTGCTCACTATCTAGCCTATAGCAAATTTATTAAGTATTAACCAGAATTAGATCTCATTTAAGAATCTTAAAGTAAAACCAAGAGGAGGAAAAAAAGATGAATCAGAGACTCATATTAAAACAGTGCAGCAAAAGGAGTGTGTATAAAAGACAGAAAACACACTTGAGACTATAATAGATTGTTGAATGCAGTAAGAAAATGCAGGTAAAATAAAACTGTATGTTATAAACCAGTTACCAGAGGGAGAAGAGCCCAAAGCAAAATTTACTGCTTGTTTTCACTTCAAATTGTTCAAAACGATGAATTAGTAGACACCATTTTCAAGAAATCTCTCTGAACGATGTGTCTGAGTCAAGCTGAACCTTGTTTTCCTCAGTTTAGTTTCCCCAGTCTAGGTATGAGGGAAAAATGCCTGCTACAAAGAAATCACCACACATCAGTTGCCCTAGGATTTAAATCTAAGCATTGGACATGACTTGTCTACTAGGTAGGTCTTCTCATTGGTCCTATTAGGTGGTGTCTCAGTTACTTTCTTTCATTTCTGGGGCAAAATACACCCAGTATCAAGGAAGGAAAGGTTTATCCACTTACAGTTTGTGGAGCTTTCAGTCCATACTCAGGGGGCTCCAAGACCAAGTGCCACATGGCAGAAGGCAGCAGTTCATGACAGCGGAAAACAGAAAAACAGCAAAAGCAAAACTGGTCCAACCATTATGGAAGTCAGTGTGGAGACTCCTCAGAAAACTAGGACTGCAAATCCCGTTAAATCCAGCTGTCTCCCTTTTGGGAATTTTCCCAAAATAACTGAAAACATCATACCACAATGATATGTGTACAGCAATGTTTATAGCAGCACAATTTATGATTGCCAAATCTTGGAAACCACCAAAATGCCCATTACCTGAGGAATGGATAAAAAAAGATGTGGTGTTTTTATACAATGAACTATTATTCAGCTATAAAGAAAAACAAACTCGAAGCTTCATAGGTAAGTGATACAACTTGATGCTATGCTCAAAAGTGAAATAAACCAGACCCACATGTGTAAATATTGGATGGTCTCCCTAGTGTAAGAACTCAAAAGAAAAAATAAAAACTGAAAGGTAAAATTAGCACAGTTAAATGGAAAGAAACAGAATTTAAAGATTAAACAACAAAGAGAGAAAAAGAAGAAAAGTTAGGAAATCAGATAGGGGCAAA